>NW_026016747.1:0-105313 GCF_020379485.1 Brassica napus | reverse complement strand
AATCAAGCTTCTTACAAAGTGATTCATCCTGGTTTGATTGGAACGACGAAGAAGCTGTCCTATTCCCAAACTGGGAAACTGGAATCACCTGATTAGAAAGTGGGATAACTTCTTCATCCCAACTCCTATGAGATTTATTCAACTTCCTGGTGATTCTCCAACACTTTATGTATCCAAATCGCTTCTTCTTACAAAGTGATTCATCCTGGTTTGATTGGAACGACGAAGAAGCTGTCCTATTCCCAAACTGGGAAACTGGAATCACCTGATTAGAAAGTGGGATAACTTCTTCATCCCAACTCCTGAGATTTATTCAACTTCCTGGTGTTTCTCCACCATTTATGTATCCAAATCAAGCTTCTTACAAAGTGATTCATCCTGGTTTGATTGGAACGACGAAGAAGCTGTCCTATTCCCAAACTGGGAAACTGGAATCACCTGATTAGAAAGTGGGATAACTTCTTCATCCCAACTCCTATGAGATTTATTCAACTTCCTGGTGATTCTCCAACACTTTTGTATCCAAATCAAGCTTCTTACAAAGTGATTCATCCTGGTTTGATTGGAACGACGAAGAAGCTGTCCTATTCCCAAACTGGGAAACTGGAATCACCTGATTAAAGTGGGATAACTTCTTCATCCCAACTCCTATGAGATTTATTCAACTTCCTGGTGTTTCTCCACCATTTTTTGTATCCAAATCAAGCTTCTTACAAAGTGATTCATCCTGGTTTGATTGGAACGACGAAGAAGCGCTGTCTTCCTATTCCCAAACTGGGAAACTGGAATCACCTGATTAGAAAGTGGGATAACTTCTTCATCCCAACTCCTATGAGATTTATTCAACTTCCTGGTGTTCTCCAACCCTTTATGTATCCAAATCAAGCTTCTTACAAAGTGATTCATCCTGGTTTGATTGGAACGACGAAGAAGCTGTCCTATTCCCAAACTGGAAACTGGAATCACCTGATTAGAAAGTGGGATAACTTCTTCATCCCAACTCCTATGAGATTTATTCAACTTCCTGGTGATTCTCCACCACTTTATGTATCCAAATCAAGCTTCTTACAAAGTGATTCATCCTGGTTTGATTGGAACGACGAAGAAGCTGTCCTATTCCCAAACTGGGAAACTGGAATCACCTGATTAGAAAGTGGGATAACTTCTTCATCCCAACTCCTATGAGATTTATTCAACTTCCTGGTGGGATTCTCCACCACTTTATGTATCCAAATCAAGCTTCTTACAAAGTGATTCATCCTGGTTTGATTGGAACGACGAAGAAGCTGTCCTATTCCCAAACTGGGAAACTGGAATCACCTGATTTGAAAGTGGGATAACTTCTTCATCCCAACTCCTATGAGATTTATTCAACTTCCTGGTGATTCTCCAACACTTTATGTATCCAAATCAAGCTTCTTACAAAGTGATTCATCCTGGTTTGATTGGAACGACGAAGAAGCTGTCCTATTCCCAAACTGGGAAACTGGAATCACCTGATTTGAAAGTGGGATAACTTCTTCATCCCAACTCCTATGAGATTTATTCAACTTCCTGGTGATTTCTCCACCACTTTATGTATCCAAATCAAGCTTCTTACAAAGTGATTCATCCTGGTTTGATTGGAACGACGAAGAAGCTGTCCTATTCCCAAACTGGGAAACTGGAATCACCTGATTAGAAAGTGGGATAACTTCTTCATCCCAACTCCTATGAGATTTATTCAACTTCCTGGTGATTCTCCAACACTTTATGTATCAAATCAAGCTTCTTACAAAGTGATTCATCCTGGTTTGATTGGAACGACGAAGAAGCTGTCCTATTCCCAAACTGGGAAACTGGAATCACCTGATTAGAAAGTGGGATAACTTCTTCATCCAACTCCTATGAGATTTATTCAACTTCCTGGTGTTTCTCCACCACTTTTGTATCCAAATCAAGCTTCTTACAAAGTGATTCATCCTGGTTTGATTGGAACGACGAAGAAGCTGTCCTATTCCCAAACTGGGAAACTGGAATCACCTGATTAGAAAGTGGGATAACTTCTTCATCCCAACTCCTATTAGATTTATTCAACTCCCTGGTGTTTCTCCAACCTTTTATGTATCAAATCAAGCTTCTTACAAAGTGATTCATCCTGGTTTGATTGGAACGAAGAAGCTGACCTATTCCCAAACTGGGAAACTGGAATCACCTGATTAGAAAGTGGGATAACTTCTTCATCCCAACTCCTATGAGATTTATTCAACTTCCTGGTGTTTCTCCACCACACTTTATGTATCCAAATCAAGCTTCTTACAAAGTGATTCATCCTGGTTTGATTGGAACGACGAAGAAGCTGTCCTATTCCCAAACTGGGAAACTGGAATCACCTGATTAGAAAGTGGGATAACTTCTTCATCCCAACTCCTATGAGATTTATTCAACTTCCTGGTGATTCTCCAACACTTTATGTATCCAAATCAAGCTTCTTACAAAGTGATTCATCCTGGTTTGATTGGAACGACGAAGAAGCTGTCCTATTCCCAAACTGGGAAACTGGAATCACCTGATTAGAAAGTGGGATAACTTCTTCATCCCAACTCCTATGAGATTTATTCAACTTCCTGGTGATTCTCCAACACTTTATGTATCCAAATCAAGCTTCTTACAAGTGATTCATCCTGGTTTGATTGGAACGACGAAGAAGCTGTCCTATTCCCAAACTGGGAAACTGGAATCACCTGATTAGAAAGTGGGATAACTTCTTCATCCCAACTCCTATGAGATTTATTCAACTTCCTGGTGATTCTCCAACACTTTATGTATCCAAATCAAGCTTCTTACAAAGTGATTCATCCTGGTTTGATTGGAACGACGAAGAAGCTGTCCTATTCCCAAACTGGGAAACTGGAATCACCTGATTAGAAAGTGGGATAACTTCTTCATCCCAACTCCTATGAGATTTATTCAACTTCCTGGTGATTCTCCAACACTTTATGTATCCAAATCAAGCTTCTTACAAAGTGATTCATCCTGGTTTGATTGGAACGACGAAGAAGCTGTCCTATTCCCAAACTGGGAAACTGGAATCACCTGATTAGAAAGTGGGATAACTTCTTCATCCCAACTCCTATGAGATTTATTCAACTTCCTGGTGTTTCTCCACATTTATGTATCCAAATCAAGCTTCTTACAAAGTGATTCATCCTGGTTTGATTGGAACGACGAAGAAGCTGTCCTATTCCCAAACTGGGAAACTGGAATCACCTGATTGAAAGTGGGATAACTTCTTCATCCCAACTCCTATGAGATTTATTCAACTTCCTGGTGATTCTCCAACACTTTATGTATCCAAATCAAGCTTCTTACAAAGTGATTCATCCTGGTTTGATTGGAACGACGAAGAAGCTGTCCTATTCCCAAACTGGGAAACTGGAATCACCTGATTAGAAAGTGGGATAACTTCTTCATCCCAACTCCTATGAGATTTATTCAACTTCCTGGTGTTTCTCCACCACTTTATGTATCCAAATCAAGCTTCTTACAAAGTGATTCATCCTGGTTTGATTGGAACGACGAAGAAGCTGTCCTATTCCCAAACTGGGAAAC
The DNA here is from genome assembly GCF_020379485.1 of Brassica napus. NCBI lineage: Eukaryota > Viridiplantae > Streptophyta > Magnoliopsida > Brassicales > Brassicaceae > Brassica > Brassica napus. The sequence continues at coordinate 101,722 of NW_026016747.1, read as the reverse complement.
TGGAATCACCTGATTAGAAAGTGGGATAACTTCTTCATCCCAACTCCTATGAGATTTATTCAACTTCCTGGTGATTCTCCACACTTTATGTATCCAAATCAAGCTTCTTACAAAGTGATTCATCCTGGTTTGATTGGAACGACGAAGAAGCTGTCCTATTCCCAAACTGGGAAACTGGAATCACCTGATTAGAAAGTGGGATAACTTCTTCATCCCAACTCCTATGAGATTTATTCAACTTCCTGGTGATTCTCCACCACTTTATGTATCCAAATCAAGCTTCTTACAAAGTGATTCATCCTGGTTTGATTGGAACGACGAAGAAGCTGTCCTATTCCCAAACTGGGAAACTGGAATCACCTGATTTGAAAGTGGGATAACTTCTTCATCCCAACTCCTATGAGATTTATTCAACTTCCTGGTGATTCTCCAACACTTTATGTATCCAAATCAAGCTTCTTACAAAGTGATTCATCCTGGTTTGATTGGAACGACGAAGAAGCTGTCCTATTCCCAAACTGGGAAACTGGAATCACCTGATTAGAAAGTGGGATAACTTCTTCATCCCAACTCCTATGAGATTTATTCAACTTCCTGGTGTTTCTCCAACACTTTATGTATCCAAATCAAGCTTCTTACAAAGTGATTCATCCTGGTTTGATTGGAACGACGAAGAAGCTGTCCTATTCCCAAACTGGGAAACTGGAATCACCTGATTAGAAAGTGGGATAACTTCTTCATCCCAACTCCTATGAGATTTATTCAACTTCCTGGTGTTTCTCCCACTTTTATGTATCCAAATCAAGCTTCTTACAAAGTGATTCATCCTGGTTTGATTGGAACGACGAAGAAGCTGTCCTATTCCCAAACTGGGAAACTGGAATCACCTGATTTGAAAGTGGGATAACTTCTTCATCCCAACTCCTATGAGATTTATTCAACTTCCTGGTGATTCTCCAACACTTTATGTATCCAAATCAAGCTTCTTACAAAGTGATTCATCCTGGTTTGATTGGAACGACGAAGAAGCTGTCCTATTCCCAAACTGGGAAACTGGAATCACCTGATTAGAAAGTGGGATAACTTCTTCATCCCAACTCCTATGAGATTTATTCAACTTCCTGGTGATTCTCCAACACTTTATGTATCCAAATCAAGCTTCTTACAAAGTGATTCATCCTGGTTTGATTGGAACGACGAAGAAGCTGTCCTATTCCCAAACTGGGAAACTGGAATCACCTGATTAGAAAGTGGGATAACTTCTTCATCCCAACTCCTATGAGATTTATTCAACTTCCTGGTGTTTCTCCCACTTTATGTATCCAAATCAAGCTTCTTACAAAGTGATTCATCCTGGTTTGATTGGAACGACGAAGAAGCTGTCCTATTCCCAAACTGGGAAACTGGAATCACCTGATTAGAAAGTGGGATAACTTCTTCATCCCAACTCCTATGAGATTTATTCAACTTCCTGGTGTTTCTCCACACTTTATGTATCCAAATCAAGCTTCTTACAAAGTGATTCATCCTGGTTTGATTGGAACGACGAAGAAGCTGTCCTATTCCCAAACTGGGAAACTGGAATCACCTGATTAGAAAGTGGGATAACTTCTTCATCCCAACTCCTATGAGATTTATTCAACTTCCTGGTGATTCTCCAACACTTTATGTATCCAAATCAAGCTTCTTACAAAGTGATTCATCCTGGTTTGATTGGAACGACGAAGAAGCTGTCCTATTCCCAAACTGGGAAACTGGAATCACCTGATTAGAAAGTGGGATAACTTCTTCATCCCAACTCCTATGAGATTTATTCAACTTCCTGGTGTTTCTCCACCACTTTATGTATCCAAATCAAGCTTCTTACAAAGTGATTCATCCTGGTTTGATTGGAACGACGAAGAAGCTGTCCTATTCCCAAACTGGGAAACTGGAATCACCTGATTAGAAAGTGGGATAACTTCTTCATCCCAACTCCTATGAGATTTATTCAACTTCCTGGTGATTCTCCAACACTTTATGTATCCAAATCAAGCTTCTTACAAAGTGATTCATCCTGGTTTGATTGGAACGACGAAGAAGCTGTCCTATTCCCAAACTGGGAAACTGGAATCACCTGATTAGAAAGTGGGATAACTTCTTCATCCCAACTCCTATGAGATTTATTCAACTTCCTGGTGATTCTCCACCACTTTATGTATCCAAATCAAGCTTCTTACAAAGTGATTCATCCTGGTTTGATTGGAACGACGAAGAAGCTGTCCTATTCCCAAACTGGGAAACTGGAATCACCTGATTTGAAAGTGGGATAACTTCTTCATCCCAACTCCTATGAGATTTATTCAACTTCCTGGTGTTTCTCCAACACTTTATGTATCCAAATCAAGCTTCTTACAAAGTGATTCATCCTGGTTTGATTGGAACGACGAAGAAGCTGTCCTATTCCCAAACTGGGAAACTGGAATCACCTGATTAGAAAGTGGGATAACTTCTTCATCCCAACTCCTATGAGATTTATTCAACTTCCTGGTGTTTCTCCAACACTTTATGTATCCAAATCAAGCTTCTTACAAAGTGATTCATCCTGGTTTGATTGGAACGACGAAGAAGCTGTCCTATTCCCAAACTGGGAAACTGGAATCACCTGATTAGAAAGTGGGATAACTTCTTCATCCCAACTCCTATGAGATTTATTCAACTTCCTGGTGTTTCTCCACCACTTTATGTATCCAAATCAAGCTTCTTACAAAGTGATTCATCCTGGTTTGATTGGAACGACGAAGAAGCTGTCCTATTCCCAAACTGGGAAACTGGAATCACCTGATTTGAAAGTGGGATAACTTCTTCATCCCAACTCCTATGAGATTTATTCAACTTCCTGGTGATTCTCCACCCTTTATGTATCCAAATCAAGCTTCTTACAAAGTGATTCATCCTGGTTTGATTGGAACGACGAAGAAGCTGTCCTATTCCCAAACTGGGAAACTGGAATCACCTGATTTGAAAGTGGGATAACTTCTTCATCCCAACTCCTATGAGATTTATTCAACTTCCTGGTGATTCTCCAACACTTTATGTATCCAAATCAAGCTTCTTACAAAGTGATTCATCCTGGTTTGATTGGAACGACGAAGAAGCTGTCCTATTCCCAAACTGGGAAACTGGAATCACCTGATTAGAAAGTGGGATAACTTCTTCATCCCAACTCCTATGAGATTTATTCAACTTCCTGGTGTTTCTCCACCATTTTATGTATCCAAATCAAGCTTCTTACAAAGTGATTCATCCTGGTTTGATTGGAACGACGAAGAAGCTGTCCTATTCCCAAACTGGGAAACTGGAATCACCTGATTTGAAAGTGGGATAACTTCTTCATCCCAACTCCTATGAGATTTATTCAACTTCCTGGTGTTTCTCCAACACTTTATGTATCCAAATCAAGCTTCTTACAAAGTGATTCATCCTGGTTTGATTGGAACGACGAAGAAGCTGTCCTATTCCCAAACTGGGAAACTGGAATCACCTGATTAGAAAGTGGGATAACTTCTTCATCCCAACTCCTATGAGATTTATTCAACTTCCTGGTGATTCTCCAACACTTTATGTATCCAAATCAAGCTTCTTACAAAGTGATTCATCCTGGTTTGATTGGAACGACGAAGAAGCTGTCCTATTCCCAAACTGGGAAACTGGAATCACCTGATTTGAAAGTGGGATAACTTCTTCATCCCAACTCCTATGAGATTTATTCAACTTCCTGGTGATTCTCCAACACTTTATGTATCCAAATCAAGCTTCTTACAAAGTGATTCATCCTGGTTTGATTGGAACGACGAAGAAGCTGTCCTATTCCCAAACTGGGAAACTGGAATCACCTGATTAGAAAGTGGGATAACTTCTTCATCCCAACTCCTATGAGATTTATTCAACTTCCTGGTGTTTCTCCACCACTTTATGTATCCAAATCAAGCTTCTTACAAAGTGATTCATCCTGGTTTGATTGGAACGACGAAGAAGCTGTCCTATTCCCAAACTGGGAAACTGGAATCACCTGATTTGAAAGTGGGATAACTTCTTCATCCCAACTCCTATGAGATTTATTCAACTTCCTGGTGATTCTCCAACACTTTATGTATCCAAATCAAGCTTCTTACAAAGTGATTCATCCTGGTTTGATTGGAACGACGAAGAAGCTGTCCTATTCCCAAACTGGGAAACTGGAATCACCTGATTAGAAAGTGGGATAACTTCTTCATCCCAACTCCTATGAGATTTATTCAACTTCCTGGTGATTCTCCACCATTTATGTATCCAAATCAAGCTTCTTACAAAGTGATTCATCCTGGTTTGATTGGAACGACGAAGAAGCTGTCCTATTCCCAAACTGGGAAACTGGAATCACCTGATTAGAAAGTGGGATAACTTCTTCATCCCAACTCCTATGAGATTTATTCAACTTCCTGGTGATTCTCCAACACTTTATGTATCCAAATCAAGCTTCTTACAAAGTGATTCATCCTGGTTTGATTGGAACGACGAAGAAGCTGTCCTATTCCCAAACTGGGAAACTGGAATCACCTGATTAGAAAGTGGGATAACTTCTTCATCCCAACTCCTATGAGATTTATTCAACTTCCTGGTGTTTCTCCACCACTTTATGTATCCAAATCAAGCTTCTTACAAAGTGATTCATCCTGGTTTGATTGGAACGACGAAGAAGCTGTCCTATTCCCAAACTGGGAAACTGGAATCACCTGATTAGAAAGTGGGATAACTTCTTCATCCCAACTCCTATGAGATTTATTCAACTTCCTGGTGATTCTCCACCACTTTATGTATCCAAATCAAGCTTCTTACAAAGTGATTCATCCTGGTTTGATTGGAACGACGAAGAAGCTGTCCTATTCCCAAACTGGGAAACTGGAATCACCTGATTTGAAAGTGGGATAACTTCTTCATCCCAACTCCTATGAGATTTATTCAACTTCCTGGTGTTTCTCCACCATTTTATGTATCCAAATCAAGCTTCTTACAAAGTGATTCATCCTGGTTTGATTGGAACGACGAAGAAGCTGTCCTATTCCCAAACTGGGAAACTGGAATCACCTGATTTGAAAGTGGGATAACTTCTTCATCCCAACTCCTATGAGATTTATTCAACTTCCTGGTGATTCTCCAACACTTTATGTATCCAAATCAAGCTTCTTACAAAGTGATTCATCCTGGTTTGATTGGAACGACGAAGAAGCTGTCCTATTCCCAAACTGGGAAACTGGAATCACCTGATTAGAAAGTGGGATAACTTCTTCATCCCAACTCCTATGAGATTTATTCAACTTCCTGGTGTTTCTCCAACACTTTATGTATCCAAATCAAGCTTCTTACAAAGTGATTCATCCTGGTTTGATTGGAACGACGAAGAAGCTGTCCTATTCCCAAACTGGGAAACTGGAATCACCTGATTAGAAAGTGGGATAACTTCTTCATCCCAACTCCTATGAGATTTATTCAACTTCCTGGTGATTCTCCAACACTTTATGTATCCAAATCAAGCTTCTTACAAAGTGATTCATCCTGGTTTGATTGGAACGACGAAGAAGCTGTCCTATTCCCAAACTGGGAAACTGGAATCACCTGATTGAAAGTGGGATAACTTCTTCATCCCAACTCCTATGAGATTTATTCAACTTCCTGGTGTTTCTCCAACACTTTATGTATCCAAATCAAGCTTCTTACAAAGTGATTCATCCTGGTTTGATTGGAACGACGAAGAAGCTGTCCTATTCCCAAACTGGGAAACTGGAATCACCTGATTAGAAAGTGGGATAACTTCTTCATCCCAACTCCTATGAGATTTATTCAACTTCCTGGTGTTTCCCCACCATTTTATGTATCCAAATCAAGCTTCTTACAAAGTGATTCATCCTGGTTTGATTGGAACGACGAAGAAGCTGTCCTATTCCCAAACTGGGAAACTGGAATCACCTGATTGAAAGTGGGATAACTTCTTCATCCCAACTCCTATGAGATTTATTCAACTTCCTGGTGATTCTCCAACACTTTATGTATCCAAATCAAGCTTCTTACAAAGTGATTCATCCTGGTTTGATTGGAACGACGAAGAAGCTGTCCTATTCCCAAACTGGGAAACTGGAATCACCTGATTAGAAAGTGGGATAACTTCTTCATCCCAACTCCTATGAGATTTATTCAACTTCCTGGTGTTTCTCCACACTTTATGTATCCAAATCAAGCTTCTTACAAAGTGATTCATCCTGGTTTGATTGGAACGACGAAGAAGCTGTCCTATTCCCAAACTGGGAAACTGGAATCACCTGATTAGAAAGTGGGATAACTTCTTCATCCCAACTCCTATGAGATTTATTCAACTTCCTGGTGATTCTCCAACACTTTATGTATCCAAATCAAGCTTCTTACAAAGTGATTCATCCTGGTTTGATTGGAACGACGAAGAAGCTGTCCTATTCCCAAACTGGGAAACTGGAATCACCTGATTAGAAAGTGGGATAACTTCTTCATCCCAACTCCTATGAGATTTATTCAACTTCCTGGTGATTCTCCAACACTTTATGTATCCAAATCAAGCTTCTTACAAAGTGATTCATCCTGGTTTGATTGGAACGACGAAGAAGCTGTCCTATTCCCAAACTGGGAAACTGGAATCACCTGATTAGAAAGTGGGATAACTTCTTCATCCCAACTCCTATGAGATTTATTCAACTTCCTGGTGTTTCTCCACACTTTATGTATCCAAATCAAGCTTCTTACAAAGTGATTCATCCTGGTTTGATTGGAACGACGAAGAAGCTGTCCTATTCCCAAACTGGGAAACTGGAATCACCTGATTTGAAAGTGGGATAACTTCTTCATCCCAACTCCTATGAGATTTATTCAACTTCCTGGTGTTTCTCCAACACTTTATGTATCCAAATCAAGCTTCTTACAAAGTGATTCATCCTGGTTTGATTGGAACGACGAAGAAGCTGTCCTATTCCCAAACTGGGAAACTGGAATCACCTGATTAGAAAGTGGGATAACTTCTTCATCCCAACTCCTATGAGATTTATTCAACTTCCTGGTGATTCTCCAACACTTTATGTATCCAAATCAAGCTTCTTACAAAGTGATTCATCCTGGTTTGATTGGAACGACGAAGAAGCTGTCCTATTCCCAAACTGGGAAACTGGAATCACCTGATTAGAAAGTGGGATAACTTCTTCATCCCAACTCCTATGAGATTTATTCAACTTCCTGGTGATTCTCCACCATTTATGTATCCAAATCAAGCTTCTTACAAAGTGATTCATCCTGGTTTGATTGGAACGACGAAGAAGCTGTCCTATTCCCAAACTGGGAAACTGGAATCACCTGATTAGAAAGTGGGATAACTTCTTCATCCCAACTCCTATGAGATTTATTCAACTTCCTGGTGTTTCTCCAACACTTTATGTATCCAAATCAAGCTTCTTACAAAGTGATTCATCCTGGTTTGATTGGAACGACGAAGAAGCTGTCCTATTCCCAAACTGGGAAACTGGAATCACCTGATTAGAAAGTGGGATAACTTCTTCATCCCAACTCCTATGAGATTTATTCAACTTCCTGGTGATTCTCCAACACTTTATGTATCCAAATCAAGCTTCTTACAAAGTGATTCATCCTGGTTTGATTGGAACGACGAAGAAGCTGTCCTATTCCCAAACTGGGAAACTGGAATCACCTGATTTGAAAGTGGGATAACTTCTTCATCCCAACTCCTATGAGATTTATTCAACTTCCTGGTGTTTCTCCAACACTTTATGTATCCAAATCAAGCTTCTTACAAAGTGATTCATCCTGGTTTGATTGGAACGACGAAGAAGCTGTCCTATTCCCAAACTGGGAAACTGGAATCACCTGATTAGAAAGTGGGATAACTTCTTCATCCCAACTCCTATGAGATTTATTCAACTTCCTGGTGTTTCTCCACCATTTTATGTATCCAAATCAAGCTTCTTACAAAGTGATTCATCCTGGTTTGATTGGAACGACGAAGAAGCTGTCCTATTCCCAAACTGGGAAACTGGAATCACCTGATTTGAAAGTGGGATAACTTCTTCATCCCAACTCCTATGAGATTTATTCAACTTCCTGGTGATTCTCCAACACTTTATGTATCCAAATCAAGCTTCTTACAAAGTGATTCATCCTGGTTTGATTGGAACGACGAAGAAGCTGTCCTATTCCCAAACTGGGAAACTGGAATCACCTGATTAGAAAGTGGGATAACTTCTTCATCCCAACTCCTATGAGATTTATTCAACTTCCTGGTGTTTCTCCACCATTTTATGTATCCAAATCAAGCTTCTTACAAAGTGATTCATCCTGGTTTGATTGGAACGACGAAGAAGCTGTCCTATTCCCAAACTGGGAAACTGGAATCACCTGATTAGAAAGTGGGATAACTTCTTCATCCCAACTCCTATGAGATTTATTCAACTTCCTGGTGATTCTCCAACACTTTATGTATCCAAATCAAGCTTCTTACAAAGTGATTCATCCTGGTTTGATTGGAACGACGAAGAAGCTGTCCTATTCCCAAACTGGGAAACTGGAATCACCTGATTAGAAAGTGGGATAACTTCTTCATCCCAACTCCTATGAGATTTATTCAACTTCCTGGTGTTTCTCCACCATTTATGTATCCAAATCAAGCTTCTTACAAAGTGATTCATCCTGGTTTGATTGGAACGACGAAGAAGCTGTCCTATTCCCAAACTGGGAAACTGGAATCACCTGATTAGAAAGTGGGATAACTTCTTCATCCCAACTCCTATGAGATTTATTCAACTTCCTGGTGATTCTCCACCTTTATGTATCAAATCAAGCTTCTTACAAAGTGATTCATCCTGGTTTGATTGGAACGACGAAGAAGCTGTCCTATTCCCAAACTGGGAAACTGGAATCACCTGATTTGAAAGTGGGATAACTTCTTCATCCCAACTCCTATGAGATTTATTCAACTTCCTGGTGTTTCTCCAACACTTTATGTATCCAAATCAAGCTTCTTACAAAGTGATTCATCCTGGTTTGATTGGAACGACGAAGAAGCTGTCCTATTCCCAAACTGGGAAACTGGAATCACCTGATTTGAAAGTGGGATAACTTCTTCATCCCAACTCCTATGAGATTTATTCAACTTCCTGGTGTTTCTCCAACACTTTATGTATCCAAATCAAGCTTCTTACAAAGTGATTCATCCTGGTTTGATTGGAACGACGAAGAAGCTGTCCTATTCCCAAACTGGGAAACTGGAATCACCTGATTAGAAAGTGGGATAACTTCTTCATCCCAACTCCTATGAGATTTATTCAACTTCCTGGTGTTTCTCCACCACTTTATGTATCCAAATCAAGCTTCTTACAAAGTGATTCATCCTGGTTTGATTGGAACGACGAAGAAGCTGTCCTATTCCCAAACTGGGAAACTGGAATCACCTGATTAGAAAGTGGGATAACTTCTTCATCCCAACTCTTATGAGATTTATTCAACTTCCTGGTGTTTCCCAACACTTTATGTATCCAAATCAAGCTTCTTACAAAGTGATTCATCCTGGTTTGATTGGAACGACGAAGAAGCTGTCCTATTCCCAAACTGGGAAACTGGAATCACCTGATTTGAAAGTGGGATAACTTCTTCATCCCAACTCCTATGAGATTTATTCAACTTCCTGGTGATTCTCCAACACTTTATGTATCCAAATCAAGCTTCTTACAAAGTGATTCATCCTGGTTTGATTGGAACGACGAAGAAGCTGTCCTATTCCCAAACTGGGAAACTGGAATCACCTGATTTGAAAGTGGGATAACTTCTTCATCCCAACTCCTATGAGATTTATTCAACTTCCTGGTGATTCTCCAACACTTTATGTATCCAAATCAAGCTTCTTACAAAGTGATTCATCCTGGTTTGATTGGAACGACGAAGAAGCTGTCCTATTCCCAAACTGGGAAACTGGAATCACCTGATTAGAAAGTGGGATAACTTCTTCATCCCAACTCCTATGAGATTTATTCAACTTCCTGGTGTTTCTCCACCATTTATGTATCCAAATCAAGCTTCTTACAAAGTGATTCATCCTGGTTTGATTGGAACGACGAAGAAGCTGTCCTATTCCCAAACTGGGAAACTGGAATCACCTGATTAGAAAGTGGGATAACTTCTTCATCCCAACTCCTATGAGATTTATTCAACTTCCTGGTGATTCTCCAACACTTTATGTATCCAAATCAAGCTTCTTACAAAGTGATTCATCCTGGTTTGATTGGAACGACGAAGAAGCTGTCCTATTCCCAAACTGGGAAACTGGAATCACCTGATTAGAAAGTGGGATAACTTCTTCATCCCAACTCCTATGAGATTTATTCAACTTCCTGGTGTTTCTCCACCATTTTATGTATCCAAATCAAGCTTCTTACAAAGTGATTCATCCTGGTTTGATTGGAACGACGAAGAAGCTGTCCTATTCCCAAACTGGGAAACTGGAATCACCTGATTTGAAAGTGGGATAACTTCTTCATCCCAACTCCTATGAGATTTATTCAACTTCCTGGTGATTCTCCAACACTTTATGTATCCAAATCAAGCTTCTTACAAAGTGATTCATCCTGGTTTGATTGGAACGACGAAGAAGCTGTCCTATTCCCAAACTGGGAAACTGGAATCACCTGATTAGAAAGTGGGATAACTTCTTCATCCCAACTCCTATGAGATTTATTCAACTTCCTGGTGATTCTCCAACACTTTATGTATCCAAATCAAGCTTCTTACAAAGTGATTCATCCTGGTTTGATTGGAACGACGAAGAAGCTGTCCTATTCCCAAACTGGGAAACTGGAATCACCTGATTAGAAAGTGGGATAACTTCTTCATCCCAACTCCTATGAGATTTATTCAACTTCCTGGTGATTCTCCACCATTTTATGTATCCAAATCAAGCTTCTTACAAAGTGATTCATCCTGGTTTGATTGGAACGACGAAGAAGCTGTCCTATTCCCAAACTGGGAAACTGGAATCACCTGATTTGAAAGTGGGATAACTTCTTCATCCCAACTCCTATGAGATTTATTCAACTTCCTGGTGTTTCTCCAACACTTTATGTATCCAAATCAAGCTTCTTACAAAGTGATTCATCCTGGTTTGATTGGAACGACGAAGAAGCTGTCCTATTCCCAAACTGGGAAACTGGAATCACCTGATTTGAAAGTGGGATAACTTCTTCATCCCAACTCCTATGAGATTTATTCAACTTCCTGGTGATTCTCCAACACTTTATGTATCCAAATCAAGCTTCTTACAAAGTGATTCATCCTGGTTTGATTGGAACGACGAAGAAGCTGTCCTATTCCCAAACTGGGAAACTGGAATCACCTGATTTGAAAGTGGGATAACTTCTTCATCCCAACTCCTATGAGATTTATTCAACTTCCTGGTGTTTCTCCAACACTTTATGTATCCAAATCAAGCTTCTTACAAAGTGATTCATCCTGGTTTGATTGGAACGACGAAGAAGCTGTCCTATTCCCAAACTGGGAAACTGGAATCACCTGATTAGAAAGTGGGATAACTTCTTCATCCCAACTCCTATGAGATTTATTCAACTTCCTGGTGTTTCTCCACCATTTTATGTATCAAAATTAAGCTTCTTACTAAGTGATTCATCCTGGTTTGATTGGATTGACGAAGAAGCTGTCCTATTCCCAAACTGGGAAACTGGAATCACCTGATTTGAAAGTGGGATAACTTCTTGTTGATCAGAGTTAAGTATATGAGAAGAGGAGCTAAGGGAGTTAAGGCATTAGAGGAAGAGATGAAGTATAGAAGAAGAGATGAGTTTGGGTTGAGTGATCCGTACAAGGCCGTACAGGCCGTACCATCCGTACATAGGACATCAACCAAACTCACCAAGGTAAAGATAAGTTACCAAGGTAACTTAGTGAAGAGGAGGATAAGCTTTGGAGTGGATAAGACCGCGGAGGAAGAAGGGATGAGGCGCGGACTGACAGTCTGGCATGGACTGGAAAGTAAACAGCATCTATGGGAAGATGCTAGATGCCTCACACACTTGGAGAAGCTCATTGGCCGGATTCAAATATAGGCTCCTCCTCCTTTTGACTTCACATGCTTTCCTTATCCTTTTGTGATCGAAACCCTAAGCTCTCCTTACTATATATTGTAACTCAAGGTCATTAATAAAGATTAGACAGTTCTAAACAATCTTTCTCTTTACTCATTTCATCATGATTCTCCATTAGTTTCTAATCAGTCTCCTAAATCTCTTATTCTCTTCCTTAATCCTATTCTAAACTCAGATTAATCTTTATATTCCTAAAAGTCATATGGTATCAGAGCCAGGTTGATTGCAATCTGAGTTCGTGAGTGATTATTCTCTTAAGGATTCAAGTTTGAAACTTTAAGAGAACAAGTGAGTGTGTTTGAGAGTTTCTTGAGAGTTCAAAAGCTCAAGGTGTTTTGTGTGTGTCTTGGTGGTCCGCGGGAGGTTCACTTGAAGACTCAAGAGTGTATCTGTGTTCTAGAGAGCAGCGTGGGTTCTCAGTTCAAGATCTAACCGGTTGATTCAAGCTGTAGACGTCAAGCTGTTCAAGATGGATAGTGGCATGAAGATGAAGGTCGCGGTGACATTCAAAGGAACCAACTACCTAGTCTGGTCTAGGATGGTGAAGACTGCTGTGGGAAGCAAGGGTTTGTGGAAGCATATCACATCTGGTGAGGCTCCAATGGCGATTACTCAGGAGGGTGAAAAGGAGAGCCCCGAGGAGAGTGTTGTAGAGAAGTGGCAACAAGAAGACATGATGGTGATGTCAGTTCTTCATGCCTCTTTGGAGCCGGCTATACTAGATGCTTATAGCTACTGTGAGACAGCCAAGGAGCTGTGGGATACTCTACAGAAAGTGTATGGAAACACTTCTAACCTGAACCGAGTGTTTGAAGTCAAGAAGGCGATCAATGGGTTAACCCAAGATGACATGGAGTTCACTAAGCACTTGGGGAGGTTCAGGTCTCTTTGGTCTGAGTTAGAGATGCTGAGGCCAACCACGGTTGATCCAGAGCTTCTAAATGAGAGACGTGAGCAGGACAAGGTCTTTGGGTTGCTGCTCACGTTGAATGCAAGTTACAGTGGTCTCATCCAGCACATGCTATGGTCCGAGAAGCTGCCTGACCTTGAAGAGGTGTGTGCTAAGATACAGAAGGAGCAGGGCTCAATGGGTTTGTTTGGAGGCAAGGGAGACTTATCTCTTGCAAATGCTGTGCAATCTGACCGGGAAGAGCCTCCTCAAGCCAACAAAGCTGGTTACAACAAGTATGAGGATAGGAAGTTCAATGGGAATTGTGATCATTGCAAGAAGCATGGACACAAGTGTTGACATGAAAGCATGAATGACATAGAGGAAGAAGAAATCATGTCAAGACATACATCCGGAGTGATCAAAGTAAGCTTGTCCGTACAAGTGTGATCTAACTTGGCGTGCAAGGCAAGAGGAGACTTATCTGTGATCAAGAAGGATGTTATACTTGCCCTAAGATATTTAAAAGATGTCGGCCAAGAGAAGGGATCCGTTGAAGAAGAAGACAAGGTGGTTCAAAGGAGAGAGAGCCGTTTGGTGCTGTCGCTTTCCACCTTGGCTGTGCGCAACCTGCCCTTGATCAGGCCTCTTTGTTTATTCTTTTCTTCTATGTCAACTTGCCATTAGTTTATTCATTGTTGCATCTATTTAAAGTATGTAATCAGGACCAAATGGATCAAGGAAAATAAACACTTCCTCACTTCTCTCTTATGTTTTCGAAATCTCTCTCTCTCTCTCTCTCTCTCTCTCGGATTCTTAGTAAAACCCTAGCTATCTCTTCTCTTTGTTCTTGATAAATCACACAAGCCACTCTTATAACTCATTCATTTTATCATGGTATCAGAGCAACAAAGCTCTTGAAACCCTTATCTACTTCCGCAAAACAAATCTCTGTTTCTTTTCTTGCCGGTCTTTGAATCCTCAAGATGGAGAACAACAACAACAACAACAACAACAACCGCATCAGCATACCTGTGACTCTGAAGGGGATTAACTACCTCTTATGGGCCAGGATGGTGAAAATTGCCCTTGGAGGAAAGGGTTTGTGGAGTCATGTCTCAGCAGAAGCGGCTCCAAAACAAACCAACCAAGGAGAAGATGGACAGGAAATGGTGGTAGCTGATGAAGACAAGTGGGCTCAGGAAGACCTCATGGTTCTCACAGTGCTCCTCAGCTCTCTTGAACCCGCCATCATGGAGTCTTACTCTTACTGTGAGACTACCAAACAGCTGTGGGATACACTTTACAAAGTGTATGGAAATGTCTCCAACCTCACAAGAGTCTTTGAAGTGAAGAGAGCCATCAATGCGCTCAACCAAGGAGATGTGGAGTTTCAACCACACTTTGGCAAGTTTAGGTCTCTTTGGGCAGAGATGGAACTGCTAAGACCACACACCACTGACCATGCCACGCTTCTAACCAGGCGTGAGGAGGACAGAGTGTTTGGACTGCTGCTCACTCTTAACCCATCTTATGGGAGCTTGATCAAGCACATCCTAAGAGCTGACAAGCTACCTGACCTGGATGAAGTATGTGCTCAAATCCAGAAGGAAGAAGGCTCAGTGGGCTTGTTTGGTGGCAAGGGAGACTTAAGCATGGCGCATCAAGCAGAACAAGCAGTGGCAAACAAGGCGGCTTACAAACAAGATGAGAGGAAAGGCCTGACCTGTGACCACTGCAAGAAGAAGGGTCACTTGAAGGACAAATGCTGGATACTCCACCCCCACCTTAAGCCCAGCAAGTTTAGGGAGACTCGCTCCCAATACCAAGATGCAAGGGCCAACTTCTCAGCTGATGGTGCGGAGCCAACAACACCAATCACCATGGGCATAAGCAACCTAGGTGTGGGAAGTGCAACTGCCTCCACATCAGGCTATGCCACGCCAAGGGCCAACCTGGATGAGACCATCAAGAAGTCTGACTTAACTGCTCTCATCAAGGCTCTAAAAGAATCTGGTATATCTAAAAACCTTGGTGTTTCTCTTAATGCTTCACATACTGCTAATGACACTATAAGAGTTTTTAAATCGGCTAAGCCCTTAGTTATAGATTCTGGTGCTTCTCATCACATGATAAGTGACTTAGAACTGATTAAAAACATAGAACCGGCCTTAGGAAATGTGATGATAGCAAATGGAGATAAAATCCCAATAAAAGGTGTAGGTAACCTTAAACTGTTTGATAAAGAAACTAAGGCTTTCTATATGCCCACCTTTGCTTCAAATCTATTATCTGTTAAGAAAGTAACTAATGATCTCAATTGTCAAGTTACATTCACGCCTAACAGTGTGTACTTTCAGGATATTGATTCTAGTAAGTTGCTTGGCAAAGGTGTTACCAAGGGAGACTTGTACTTGCTTGAGGACACAAGATCCACAACTGATTTATTTCCTGCTTTTCATTCTGTTTCTGAATTCCCTAAAGATGTAATATGGCATGCTAGACTAGGACATCCTCATTCTCATGCCTTGAACATCCTGTTACCTAGCATTTCTTTTAAAAGTGATTGTGAGGCTTGTATCTTAGGAAAACATTGTAGAACTGTGTTTCCTAAATCAAAGACTCAATATGATAATTGCTTTGATCTCATACATTCTGACGTATGGACTGCCCCATGTGCATCTAGAGAGCAACATAAATATTTTGTGACATTCATTGATGAAAAATCTAAATACACATGGATCACCTTGTTGCAATCTAAGGATAGAGTGCTAGAAGCTTTTAAAAACTTTCAGAGCTATATAACTAACCATTTCAATGTTAAGATCAAAATTCTTAGATCAGATAATGGTGGTGAGTATACTAGCACAGCCTTCAAACAACACCTAGCCTCACATGGAATCATTCAACAAACTAGCTGCCCTTATACACCTCAACAAAATGGAGTTGCTGAGAGAAAGAATAGACACTTGATGGAAGTGGCGAGGAGTATGATGTTCCATGCCAATGTACCTAAACGTTTTTGGGGAGATGCAGTGGTCACGGCCACCTATCTAATCAACCGCACACCTACAAGAGTCCTCCTTGATGCCACTCCCTATGAGGTACTAAACAAATCTAGATCATCCATTGACCATTTGCGTGTGTTTGGGTGTGTGTGTTTTGTTTTGATTCCAGGAGAATTAAGGAACAAGCTAGAAGCAAAGAGCACAAAGGCTATGTTTATTGGGTACTCCACACATCAGAAAGGGTACAAATGCTACGTACCAGAAACAAGGAGAGTCCTAGTATCCAGAGATGTTAAGTTCATGGAATCCAAGGCCTACTATGATGAGAAGAGTTGGGGAGAACTCAAAGATCTATCTCATTCTGCCTCGGACAGAGCTAACAACCTGAAAGTTCTTATGGAAAGACTTGGCATCAGCTTACCAAGGGAACCAGAAAAGAGCCGGGATACTACCCCTCAGCATGATGGAGCTGAGGTACGAGATAATGAAGTCTCTCATCATGATCATGAGGGGGGCAATGGAGAAAAATCTGCGCAAGATCAACCTGAACAATCTGCGCAAGCTCAACCTGAAGAAAACTCAGTATTGTCTCATGATCAAGATGAGATGGAACAACCAGAAACTGAAGTTCAAGGTAGTGAACCTGAGCAGACACCAGCCCTAAGAAGAAGTACAAGGATCAGGAGACCGACTTCAGATTGGGTTAAGACAAGAATCTACTACAATGCTCAAGCCGTGGCACATCCAGTAAGTGGAGTATGCACCCTTGCTCAATATCCAGAAGAACATCAAGCCTTTGTGAGTTCATTGGACCAGGAATGGATACCAAAAACGTATGCAGAAGCTATGGAGGATGATGAATGGAGGAGCTCAGTGGATGATGAAATGGGGGCCATGGAAAGGAATAACACCTGGTATGAGACAGAGCTTCCAAAAGGAAAGAAAGCCGTGACTAGCAGGCTCATACATACCATCAAGTACCTTGCAAATGGGAAGCCAGAAAGGAAAAAGACCAGACTAGTGGCAAGAGGTTACACACAAGTATATGGAGAAGACTACCTAGACACTTTTGCACCAGTAGCCAAGCTCCATACTATCCGGATCCTCCTCTCATTGGCAGTGAACCTAGAATGGGATCTTTGGCAAATGGATGTGAAGAATGCATTCTTGCAAGGTGAACTAGAGGATGAAGTATATATGAGGCCACCTCCCGGAATGGAAGAGATGGTGAAACCAGGGAATGTTCTCAGACTCAGGAAGGCTATCTATGGCCTGAAACAATCACCAAGAGCTTGGTACCACAAGCTAAGCACCACACTAAATGGGAGAGGCTTTGTGAAGTCTCAAGCGGATCACACACTGTTTACTCTCACCAGCCAGCAAGGGATCGTTGTGATTCTGGTCTATGTGGATGACATCATCATCACTGGTAGTGACAAGGAAGAGATCAGCTCAACTAAGACATTCCTCAAGACCGCATTTGACATCAAAGACCTAGGAGAACTGAAATATTTCCTTGGCATTGAGATGTGTAGATCAAGGGAGGGATTGTTCATGTCCCAAAGGAAGTATACTTTGGACATCCTAAAGGAGGCAGGAGACCTTGGAGGAAGAGTGGCCAAGACACCACTAGAAGAAGGCTACAAGGTTATGCGTGAGGGGGAGTTTGATGCAACTCCCTTTGAGGATGTCAAGAGGTATAGAAGAATGGTTGGGAAGCTTATCTATCTTACTATCACAAGGCCGGATGTGTGTTTTGCTGTGAACCAGGTGAGCCAACACATGCAAGCTCCTAAGGTACATCATTGGAACATGGTGGAAAGGATCTTGAGATACTTAAGAGAGGCGCCAGGTCAGGGAGTGTGGATGGCTTGCAATAAGAGTACTGAAGTTGTTGGGTATTGTGATGCTGATTGGGCTGGAGATAGAGTTGATAGGAGATCAACCACAGGCTATTGCACCTTTATTGGAGGAAACCTAGTCACATGGAAGAGCAAGAAGCAGAAGGTGGTCTCTTGCTCAAGTGCTGAGGCAGAGTACCGATCTATGAGGAAGCTTACTAGTGAACTCATATGGATCAAGGGACTGCTAAAGGACTTGGGCATAGAGATCTCCACGCCAATGACTATGCATTGTGACAATCAGGCAGCAATACACATTGCATCAAACTCTGTGTTCCATGAGAGGACTAAGCATATAGAAGTGGACTGTCACAAGGTGAGACAAGCAGTGGAGCAGCAAGTGATTCTTCCATGCTACACAAGAAGTGAAGATCAACTAGCTGACATATTCACCAAGGCAGCCAGCAGCAAGGTTTGTGAGTTCATCCACCCTAAACTTGGACTCACGGATCTTCCATGTCACTGATCTCTCCTCCCATGAAGTGTTCTACTCTTTTTCCTTGGTTAGGGTTTTATCCCATGAGGTTTTTCCTAGCTAAGGTTTTAATGAGGGAATAGCTTCATGGTGTCCAAGCTTGACTTGTCCCACACGGTCAAGCTTGAGGGGGAGTGTTGACATGAAAGCATGAATGACATAGAGGAAGAAGAAATCAAGTCAAGACATACATCCGGAGTGATCAAAGTAAGCTTGTCCGTACAAGTGTGATCTAACTTGGCGTGCAAGGCAAGAGGAGACTTATCTGTGATCAAGAAGGATGTTATACTTGCCTTAAGATATTTAAAAGATGTCGGCCAAGAGAAGGGATCCGTTGAAGAAGAAGACAAGGTGGTTCAAAGGAGAGAGAGCCGTTTGGTGCTGTCGCTTTCCACCTTGGCTGTGCGCAACCTGCCCTTGATCAGGCCTCTTTGTTTATTCTTTTCTTCTATGTCAACTTGCCATTAGTTTATTCATTGTTGCATCTATTTAAAGTATGTAATCAGGACCAAATGGATCAAGGAAAATAAACACTTCCTCACTTCTCTCTTATGTTTTCGAAATCTCTCTCTCTCTCTCTCTCTCTCTCGGATTCTTAGTAAAACCCTAGCTATCTCTTCTCTTTGTTCTTGATAAATCACACAAGCCACTCTTATAACTCATTCATTTTATCAACAAGAAGAGTCAGTGCTGGATACTCCATCCTCACTTGAAGCCGGCTAAGTTCATGAAGGAGAGAGAGGCAAGAGCTCACATGACTGAAGGATCAAGCGGAGCAGGGCCATCTAACCGAGGAGCTGAAGTGGAGAACCGTGAAGGAGATGGAAAGGCTTTGGTGACCTATACTGGAGCTATCAACCCCCGAGGCAATGATCAAGACTTCATCAGGAGATCCGAGATGGATGCACTCATCAAAATGCTCAAGGATAATGGTAACATTCATGGGTATTCATTTGGTGCTTCTATGATTGCTAGAACTATAGAAATGACTCCTAATGTGGCTGAGATTGCTAGGATTGATAGTAAGACTGGAATTGAGCATTGCATTGATAGAAATGCTAGGATAAATGCATATAGATCACAAATTAGCATCTGCCATAGTGCTAGCAATACATCCAAACCATTGATTATAGATTCAGGTGCATCTCATCATATGATTAGTGACACCAACCTGATTAAGGATATAGAACCTACTAATGGATGTGTGATGATTGCAAATGGGGATAAGATACCTATTAAGGGAATAGGAAACTTGAAGCTATTTGATAAGAACACTAGAGCATTTTACATTCCGGAATTCACATCAAACCTTCTTTCAGTTAAGAAATGCACTACTGATTTGAATTGCAATGTTATATTCAGTCCTAATGATGTGAAGTTTCAGGATATTGAGAGCAGCCAATTGATTGGAAAAGGAGTTACAAAGGGAGACTTATACATGCTTGAGAAGCTTGATCCTGTTTCCAATTATAACTGCTCATTTACTTCTGCTTCTAGTTTGAATAAAAATGCATTGTGGCATGCTAGATTAGGTCATCCCCATGAGAGGGCTTTAAACTTGATGTTACCAGGTGTGGTTTTTGAAAATAATAAGTGTGAGGCTTGCATTTTAGGTAAGCATTGTAAGAATGTGTTTCCAAGAACATCTACTGTTTATGAAAACTGCTTTGATTTGATTCATACTGATGTGTGGACTGCACCTAGTTTTTCTAGAGATAATCATAAGTACTTTGTCACATTCATTGATGAAAAATCTAAATACACCTGGTTAACACTCATTCCATCAAAAGATAGGGTGATAGATGCATTCAAGAACTTTCAAGCTTATGTGACTAACCATTATCATGCTAGGATTAAAATTTTGAGATCAGATAATGGAGGAGAGTACACAAGCTATGCGTTCAAGAGTCATCTAGATCACCATGGAATCCTTCATCAAACAAGCTGTCCCTACACACCACAACAGAATGGTGTAGCTGAGAGGAAGAACAGGCACTTGATGGAAGTGGCTCGGTCACTGATGTTCCAAGCTAATGTACCTAAGAGATTCTGGAGTGATGCTGTATCCACTGCGTGCTACCTAATCAACAGGATGCCTACAAAGGTGTTGAAGGATCAAGCACCATTTGAAGTTCTGAACAAGCGCAAGCCATCCTTGGAATACATGAGAGTGTTTGGATGCTTATGCTATGTTCTAGTACCAGGAGAGTTGAGGAACAAGCTAGAAGCAAGAAGCAGAAAGGCAATGTTCATTGGCTACTCAACAACTCAAAAAGGATATAAGTGTTATGATCCAGAAGCTAGAAGGGTGCTTGTATCTAGAGATGTGAAGTTCATTGAAGAAAGAGGATACTATCAGGAGAAGAATCAAGAAGATTTGAAGGATCTCACATCAGATAAGGCTGGAGTCTTAAGAATCATTTTGGAAGGTCTCGGTATCAATATGAACCAGGACCAATCCACAAGAAGTGGAAGACAAGAAGAGAGCTCAACTGCACCAAGTGGAGCTGCTCAAACACCTCACCTTGATCATGAGGGGGGAAGTGAACCTGAAACTCAAGAAAATGGCCAAGAAGGAGTCGGCTTGAGTGAAGAAGGAGAAGAGATCAACGCAGGTTCTCATCATCAAGGTGAGCAAAGCCAAGAAGATGAAGAACATCAGAGTGGAGTTCAAGAACCGAGTATACAAGATGATCCGGTTCAAGAACAAGAACTGATAAAATGAATGAGTTATAAGAGTGGCTTGTGTGATTTATCAAGAACAAAGAGAAGAGATAGCTAGGGTTTTACTAAGAATCCGAGAGAGAGAGAGAGAGAGAGAGAGAGATTTCGAAAACATAAGAGAGAAGTGAGGAAGTGTTTATTTTCCTTGATCCATTTGGTCCTGATTACATACTTTAAATAGATGCAACAATGAATAAACTAATGGCAAGTTGACATAGAAGAAAAGAATAAACAAAGAGGCCTGATCAAGGGCAGGTTGCGCACAGCCAAGGTGGAAAGCGACAGCACCAAACGGCTCTCTCTCCTTTGAACCACCTTGTCTTCTTCTTCAACGGATCCCTTCTCTTGGCCGACATCTTTTAAATATCTTAGGGCAAGTATAACATCCTTCTTGATCACAGATAAGTCTCCTCTTGCCTTGCACGCCAAGTTAGATCACACTTGTACGGACAAGCTTACTTTGATCACTCCGGATGTATGTCTTGACTTGATTTCTTCTTCCTCTATGTCATTCATGCTTTCATGTCAACACTCCCCCTCAAGCTTGACCGTGTGGGACAAGTCAAGCTTGGACACCATGAAGCTATTCCCTCATTAAAACCTTAGCTAGGAAAAACCTCATGGGATAAAACCCTAACCAAGGAAAAAGAGTAGAACACTTCATGGGAGGAGAGATCAGTGACATGGAAGATCCGTGAGTCCAAGTTTAGGGTGGATGAACTCACAAACCTTGCTGCTGGCTGCCTTGGTGAATATGTCAGCTAGTTGATCTTCACTTCTTGTGTAGCATGGAAGAATCACTTGCTGCTCCACTGCTTGTCTCACCTTGTGACAGTCCACTTCTATATGCTTAGTCCTCTCATGGAACACAGAGTTTGATGCAATGTGTATTGCTGCCTGATTGTCACAATGCATAGTCATTGGCGTGGAGATCTCTATGCCCAAGTCCTTTAGCAGTCCCTTGATCCATATGAGTTCACTAGTAAGCTTCCTCATAGATCGGTACTCTGCCTCGGCACTTGAGCAAGAGACCACCTTCTGCTTCTTGCTCTTCCATGTGACTAGGTTTCCTCCAATAAAGGTGCAATAGCCTGTGGTTGATCTCCTATCAACTCTATCTCCAGCCCAATCAGCATCACAATACCCAACAACTTCAGTACTCTTATTGCAAGCCATCCACACTCCCTGACCTGGCGCCTCTCTTAAGTATCTCAAGATCCTTTCCACCATGTTCCAATGATGTACCTTAGGAGCTTGCATGTGTTGGCTCACCTGGTTCACAGCAAAACACACATCCGGCCTTGTGATAGTAAGATAGATAAGCTTCCCAACCATTCTTCTATACCTCTTGACATCCTCAAAGGGAGTTGCATCAAACTCCCCCTCACGCATAACCTTGTAGCCTTCTTCTAGTGGTGTCTTGGCCACTCTTCCTCCAAGGTCTCCTGCCTCCTTTAGGATGTCCAAAGTATACTTCCTTTGGGACATGAACAATCCCTCCCTTGATCTACACATCTCAATGCCAAGGAAATATTTCAGTTCTCCTAGGTCTTTGATGTCAAATGCGGTCTTGAGGAATGTCTTAGTTGAGCTGATCTCTTCCTTGTCACTACCAGTGATGATGATGTCATCCACATAGACCAGAATCACAACGATCCCTTGCTGGCTGGTGAGAGTAAACAGTGTGTGATCCGCTTGAGACTTCACAAAGCCTCTCCCATTTAGTGTGGTGCTTAGCTTGTGGTACCAAGCTCTTGGTGATTGTTTCAGGCCATAGATAGCCTTCCTGAGTCTGAGAACATTCCCTGGTTTCACCATCTCTTCCATTCCGGGAGGTGGCCTCATATATACTTCATCCTCTAGTTCACCTTGCAAGAATGCATTCTTCACATCCATTTGCCAAAGATCCCATTCTAGGTTCACTGCCAATGAGAGGAGGATCCGGATAGTATGGAGCTTGGCTACTGGTGCAAAAGTGTCTAGGTAGTCTTCTCCATATACTTGTGTGTAACCTCTTGCCACTAGTCTGGTCTTTTTCCTTTCTGGCTTCCCATTTGCAAGGTACTTGATGGTATGTATGAGCCTGCTAGTCACGGCTTTCTTTCCTTTTGGAAGCTCTGTCTCATACCAGGTGTTATTCCTTTCCATGGCCCCCATTTCATCATCCACTGAGCTCCTCCATTCATCATCCTCCATAGCTTCTGCATACGTTTTTGGTATCCATTCCTGGTCCAATGAACTCACAAAGGCTTGATGTTCTTCTGGATATTGAGCAAGGGTGCATACTCCACTTACTGGATGTGCCACGGCTTGAGCATTGTAGTAGATTCTTGTCTTAACCCAATCTGAAGTCGGTCTCCTGATCCTTGTACTTCTTCTTAGGGCTGGTGTCTGCTCAGGTTCACTACCTTGAACTTCAGTTTCTGGTTGTTCCATCTCATCTTGATCATGAGACAATACTGAGTTTTCTTCAGGTTGAGCTTGCGCAGATTGTTCAGGTTGATCTTGCGCAGATTTTTCTCCATTGCCCCCCTCATGATCATGATGAGAGACTTCATTATCTCGTACCTCAGCTCCATCATGCTGAGGGGTAGTATCCCGGCTCTTTTCTGGTTCCCTTGGTAAGCTGATGCCAAGTCTTTCCATAAGAACTTTCAGGTTGTTAGCTCTGTCCGAGGCAGAATGAGATAGATCTTTGAGTTCTCCCCAACTCTTCTCATCATAGTAGGCCTTGGATTCCATGAACTTAACATCTCTGGATACTAGGACTCTCCTTGTTTCTGGTACGTAGCATTTGTACCCTTTCTGATGTGTGGAGTACCCAATAAACATAGCCTTTGTGCTCTTTGCTTCTAGCTTGTTCCTTAATTCTCCTGGAATCAAAACAAAACACACACACCCAAACACACGCAAATGGTCAATGGATGATCTAGATTTGTTTAGTACCTCATAGGGAGTGGCATCAAGGAGGACTCTTGTAGGTGTGCGGTTGATTAGATAGGTGGCCGTGACCACTGCATCTCCCCAAAAACGTTTAGGTACATTGGCATGGAACATCATACTCCTCGCCACTTCCATCAAGTGTCTATTCTTTCTCTCAGCAACTCCATTTTGTTGAGGTGTATAAGGGCAGCTAGTTTGTTGAATGATTCCATGTGAGGCTAGGTGTTGTTTGAAGGCTGTGCTAGTATACTCACCACCATTATCTGATCTAAGAATTTTGATCTTAACATTGAAATGGTTAGTTATATAGCTCTGAAAGTTTTTAAAAGCTTCTAGCACTCTATCCTTAGATTGCAACAAGGTGATCCATGTGTATTTAGATTTTTCATCAATGAATGTCACAAAATATTTATGTTGCTCTCTAGATGCACATGGGGCAGTCCATACGTCAGAATGTATGAGATCAAAGCAATTATCATATTGAGTCTTTGATTTAGGAAACACAGTTCTACAATGTTTTCCTAAGATACAAGCCTCACAATCACTTTTAAAAGAAATGCTAGGTAACAGGATGTTCAAGGCATGAGAATGAGGATGTCCTAGTCTAGCATGCCATATTACATCTTTAGGGAATTCAGAAACAGAATGAAAAGCAGGAAATAAATCAGTTGTGGATCTTGTGTCCTCAAGCAAGTACAAGTCTCCCTTGGTAACACCTTTGCCAAGCAACTTACTAGAATCAATATCCTGAAAGTACACACTGTTAGGCGTGAATGTAACTTGACAATTGAGATCATTAGTTACTTTCTTAACAGATAATAGATTTGAAGCAAAGGTGGGCATATAGAAAGCCTTAGTTTCTTTATCAAACAGTTTAAGGTTACCTACACCTTTTATTGGGATTTTATCTCCATTTGCTATCATCACATTTCCTAAGGCCGGTTCTATGTTTTTAATCAGTTCTAAGTCACTTATCATGTGATGAGAAGCACCAGAATCTATAACTAAGGGCTTAGCCGATTTAAAAACTCTTATAGTGTCATTAGCAGTATGTGAAGCATTAAGAGAAACACCAAGGTTTTTAGATATACCAGATTCTTTTAGAGCCTTGATGAGAGCAGTTAAGTCAGACTTCTTGATGGTCTCATCCAGGTTGGCCCTTGGCGTGGCATAGCCTGATGTGGAGGCAGTTGCACTTCCCACACCTAGGTTGCTTATGCCCATGGTGATTGGTGTTGTTGGCTCCGCACCATCAGCTGAGAAGTTGGCCCTTGCATCTTGGTATTGGGAGCGAGTCTCCCTAAACTTGCTGGGCTTAAGGTGGGGGTGGAGTATCCAGCATTTGTCCTTCAAGTGACCCTTCTTCTTGCAGTGGTCACAGGTCAGGCCTTTCCTCTCATCTTGTTTGTAAGCCGCCTTGTTTGCCACTGCTTGTTCTGCTTGATGCGCCATGCTTAAGTCTCCCTTGCCACCAAACAAGCCCACTGAGCCTTCTTCCTTCTGGATTTGAGCACATACTTCATCCAGGTCAGGTAGCTTGTCAGCTCTTAGGATGTGCTTGATCAAGCTCCCATAAGATGGGTTAAGAGTGAGCAGCAGTCCAAACACTCTGTCCTCCTCACGCCTGGTTAGAAGCGTGGCATGGTCAGTGGTGTGTGGTCTTAGCAGTTCCATCTCTGCCCAAAGAGACCTAAACTTGCCAAAGTGTGGTTGAAACTCCACATCTCCTTGGTTGAGCGCATTGATGGCTCTCTTCACTTCAAAGACTCTTGTGAGGTTGGAGACATTTCCATACACTTTGTAAAGTGTATCCCACAGCTGTTTGGTAGTCTCACAGTAAGAGTAAGACTCCATGATGGCGGGTTCAAGAGAGCTGAGGAGCACTGTGAGAACCATGAGGTCTTCCTGAGCCCACTTGTCTTCATCAGCTACCACCATTTCCTGTCCATCTTCTCCTTGGTTGGTTTGTTTTGGAGCCGCTTCTGCTGAGACATGACTCCACAAACCCTTTCCTCCAAGGGCAATTTTCACCATCCTGGCCCATAAGAGGTAGTTAATCCCCTTCAGAGTCACAGGTATGCTGATGCGGTTGTTGTTGTTGTTGTTGTTGTTGTTCTCCATCTTGAGGATTCAAAGACCGGCAAGAAAAGAAACAGAGATTTGTTTTGCGGAAGTAGATAAGGGTTTCAAGAGCTTTGTTGCTCTGATACCATGATAAAATGAATGAGTTATAAGAGTGGCTTGTGTGATTTATCAAGAACAAAGAGAAGAGATAGCTAGGGTTTTACTAAGAATCCGAGAGAGAGAGAGAGAGAGAGAGATTTCGAAAACATAAGAGAGAAGTGAGGAAGTGTTTATTTTCCTTGATCCATTTGGTTCTGATTACATACTTTAAATAGATGCAACAATGAATAAACTAATGGCAAGTTGACATAGAAGAAAAGAATAAACAAAGAGGCCTGATCAAGGGCAGGTTGCGCACAGCCAAGGTGGAAAGCGACAGCACCAAACGGCTCTCTCTCCTTTGAACCACCTTGTCTTCTTCTTCAACGGATCCCTTCTCTTGGCCGACATCTTTTAAATATCTTAGGGCAAGTATAACATCCTTCTTGATCACAGATAAGTCTCCTCTTGCCTTGCACGCCAAGTTAGATCACACTTGTACGGACAAGCTTACTTTGATCACTCCGGATGTATGTCTTGACTTGATTTCTTCTTCCTCTATGTCATTCATGCTTTCATGTCAACAAGAACAACCTGTATTGAGAAGAAGCACAAGACTGAGGAAGGATCCTTCTAGTTGGGTAAACACGCGAGTGTACTACAATGCCCAAGCTGTGGAGCATCCTTCTCAAGCTGTGTGTTCCTTTGCTCAATACCCTGAAGAACATTGTGCTTTTATGGTGAACTTGGATGAGAACTACATTCCAAGAAGCTATGAAGAGGCAATAATGGATAAGGAATGGAAGGAATCAGTTGGAGCTGAGGCAGGAGCTATGATCAAGAATGATACATGGTATGAGAGTGAGTTACCAAAAGGGAAGAAGGCTGTGACTAGTAGATGGATCTTCACAATCAAGTATAAGGCTGATGGAACAGTTGAGAGGAAGAAGTCAAGACTGGTTGCAAGAGGTTTCACTCAAACTTATGGAGAGGATTACATTGAGACCTTTGCACCAGTAGCTAAACTACACACAATCCGGATTGTATTAAGCTTGGCTGTGAATCTTGGATGGGGGTTATGGCAAATGGATGTGAAGAATGCATTTCTACAAGGAGAGCTGGAGGATGAAGTGTATATGCATCCACCTCCAGGCTTGGAGCACTTAGTGAAGAGAGGGAATGTGTTGAGACTGAAGAAAGCTATCTATGGACTGAAGCAATCACCAAGAGCTTGGTACAACAAGCTGAGTACTACTCTGAATGGCCGAGGCTTCAAGAAGTCTGAACTAGACCACACCCTCTTCACTCTCACAACTCCCTCAGGTATGATTGCACTCCTTGTGTATGTTGATGATATCATTATCACAGAAAGTGATAAGGAAGGTATTATAGCAACCAAGGAGTTCCTTAAATCCATGTTTGAGATTAAAGACTTGGGAGAAATGAAATACTTTCTTGGAATTGAGATATGTAGATCCAAGGAAGGTTTGTTCATGTCCCAAAGGAAGTATACACTTGATCTTTTGAAAGGTGCAGGTGCTTATGGAGGCAAGACAGCAAGGATGCCTATGGAGGATGGCTACAAAGTCCCACGAGAGGGGGAGATTGAAGACAGCAAACCTTATCAGGATCCTAAACTCTATAGAAAGCTAGTTGGCAAATTGATTTACCTTACCATAACTAGGCCTGACATTTGCTTTGCTGTGAATCAGGTGAGTCAACACATGCAAGTGCCTAAGGAACATCATTGGCGCATGGTGGAGAGGATCTTGATGTATCTCAACGGCTCACCTGATCAAGGAGTATGGATGGGTTGCAATGGGAGCACTGAAGTGGTTGGATACTGTGATGCGGATTGGGCTGGTGATAGAGCAGACAGGAGATCAACCACAGGCTATTGCACATTCATTGGAGGCAACTTGGTTACTTGGAAGAGTAAGAAGCAGAAGGTGGTGTCTTGCTCAAGTGCAGAAGCTGAGTATAGAGCTATGCTGAAGCTGACCAACGAGCTGGTGTGGATCAAGGGCATCTTGAAGCATTTGGAGATTGATCAAGCCACGCCAATGACAATGCATTGTGATAACCAAGCTGCCATCCACATTGCCTCCAACTCGGTGTTCCATGAGAGAACCAAGCACATTGAAGTGGATTGCCACAAGGTGAGGCAGATGATCATCTTAGGAGTCATCTTGCCATGCTACACAAGGAGTGAAGATCAGTTGGCTGATGTGTTCACCAAGGCTGCAAGACAGAAGACAATGGAGTCCATTCACATCAGGTTGGGCCTCATTGATCTTGGGAAGAGAAGGAGCTGATCCCCTTTGGCTGTGAGGTCTTTACTCTTTTTCCCTTATCAAGGTTTTATCCCAATGGGTTTTCCTTGGTAAGGTTTTTAATGAGGAAGATCTCATAGCTGTCCAAGCTTAGACTTTCACAAAGCTAAGCTTGAGGGGGAGTGTTGATCAGAGTTAAGTATATGAGAAGAGGAGCTAAGGGAGTTAAGGCATTAGAGGAAGAGATGAAGTATAGAAGAAGAGATGAGTTTGGGTTGAGTGATCCGTACAAGGCCGTACAGGCCGTACCATCCGTACATAGGACATCAACCAAACTCACCAAGGTAAAGATAAGTTACCAAGGTAACTTAGTGAAGAGGAGGATAAGCTTTGGAGTGGATAAGACCGCGGAGGAAGAAGGGATGAGGCGCGGACTGACAGTCTGGCATGGACTGGAAAGTAAAACAGCATCTATGGGAAGATGCTAGATGCCTCACACACTTGGAGAAGCTCATTGGCCGGATTCAAATATAGGCTCCTCCTCCTTTTGACTTCACATGCTTTCCTTATCCTTTTGTGATCGAAACCCTAAGCTCTCCTTACTATATATTGTAACTCAAGGTCATTAATAAAGATTAGACAGTTCTAAACAATCTTTCTCTTTACTCATTTCATCATGATTCTCCATTAGTTTCTAATCAGTCTCCTAAATCTCTTATTCTCTTCCTTAATCCTATTCTAAACTCAGATTAATCTTTATATTCCTAAAAGTCATACTTCTTCATCCCAACTCCTATGAGATTTATTCAACTTCCTGGTGATTATCCAACACTTTATGTATCCAAATCAAGCTTCTTACAAAGTGATTCATCCTGGTTTGATTGGAACGACGAAGAAGCTGTCCTATTCCCAAACTGGGAAACTGGAATCACCTGATTAGAAAGTGGGATAACTTCTTCATCCCAACTCCTATGAGATTTATTCAACTTCCTGGTGTTTCTCCACCATTTTATGTATCAAAATCAAGCTTCTTACAAAGTGATTCATCCTGGTTTGATTGGAACGACGAAGAAGCTGTCCTATTCCCAAACTGGGAAACTGGAATCACCTGATTAGAAAGTGGGATAACTTCTTCATCCCAACTCCTATGAGATTTATTCAACTTCCTGGTGATTCTCCAACACTTTATGTATCCAAATCAAGCTTCTTACAAAGTGATTCATCCTGGTTTGATTGGAACGACGAAGAAGCTGTCCTATTCCCAAACTGGGAAACTGGAATCACCTGATTTGAAAGTGGGATAACTTCTTCATCCCAACTCCTATGAGATTTATTCAACTTCCTGGTGTTTCTCCACCATTTTATGTATCCAAATCAAGCTTCTTACAAAGTGATTCATCCTGGTTTGATTGGAACGACGAAGAAGCTGTCCTATTCCCAAACTGGGAAACTGGAATCACCTGATTAGAAAGTGGGATAACTTCTTCATCCCAACTCCTATGAGATTTATTCAACTTCCTGGTGATTCTCCACCACTTTATGTATCCAAATCAAGCTTCTTACAAAGTGATTCATCCTGGTTTGATTGGAACGACGAAGAAGCTGTCCTATTCCCAAACTGGGAAACTGGAATCACCTGATTTGAAAGTGGGATAACTTCTTCATCCCAACTCCTATGAGATTTATTCAACTTCCTGGTGATTCTCCAACACTTTATGTATCCAAATCAAGCTTCTTACAAAGTGATTCATCCTGGTTTGATTGGAACGACGAAGAAGCTGTCCTATTCCCAAACTGGGAAACTGGAATCACCTGATTTGAAAGTGGGATAACTTCTTCATCCCAACTCCTATGAGATTTATTCAACTTCCTGGTGATTCTCCAACACTTTATGTATCCAAATCAAGCTTCTTACAAAGTGATTCATCCTGGTTTGATTGGAACGACGAAGAAGCTGTCCTATTCCCAAACTGGGAAACTGGAATCACCTGATTAGAAAGTGGGATAACTTCTTCATCCCAACTCCTATGAGATTTATTCAACTTCCTGGTGTTTCTCCACCACTTTATGTATCCAAATCAAGCTTCTTACAAAGTGATTCATCCTGGTTTGATTGGAACGACGAAGAAGCTGTCCTATTCCCAAACTGGGAAACTGGAATCACCTGATTTGAAAGTGGGATAACTTCTTCATCCCAACTCCTATGAGATTTATTCAACTTCCTGGTGTTTCTCCAACACTTTATGTATCCAAATCAAGCTTCTTACAAAGTGATTCATCCTGGTTTGATTGGAACGACGAAGAAGCTGTCCTATTCCCAAACTGGGAAACTGGAATCACCTGATTTGAAAGTGGGATAACTTCTTCATCCCAACTCCTATGAGATTTATTCAACTTCCTGGTGATTCTCCAACACTTTATGTATCCAAATCAAGCTTCTTACAAAGTGATTCATCCTGGTTTGATTGGAACGACGAAGAAGCTGTCCTATTCCCAAACTGGGAAACTGGAATCACCTGATTTGAAAGTGGGATAACTTCTTCATCCCAACTCCTATGAGATTTATTCAACTTCCTGGTGATTCTCCAACACTTTATGTATCCAAATCAAGCTTCTTACAAAGTGATTCATCCTGGTTTGATTGGAACGACGAAGAAGCTGTCCTATTCCCAAACTGGGAAACTGGAATCACCTGATTAGAAAGTGGGATAACTTCTTCATCCCAACTCCTATGAGATTTATTCAACTTCCTGGTGATTCTCCACACTTTATGTATCCAAATCAAGCTTCTTACAAAGTGATTCATCCTGGTTTGATTGGAACGACGAAGAAGCTGTCCTATTCCCAAACTGGGAAACTGGAATCACCTGATTTGAAAGTGGGATAACTTCTTCATCCCAACTCCTATGAGATTTATTCAACTTCCTGGTGTTTCTCCAACCCTTTATGTATCCAAATCAAGCTTCTTACAAAGTGATTCATCCTGGTTTGATTGGAACGACGAAGAAGCTGTCCTATTCCCAAACTGGGAAACTGGAATCACCTGATTAGAAAGTGGGATAACTTCTTCATCCCAACTCCTATGAGATTTATTCAACTTCCTGGTGATTCTCCAACACTTTATGTATCCAAATCAAGCTTCTTACAAAGTGATTCATCCTGGTTTGATTGGAACGACGAAGAAGCTGTCCTATTCCCAAACTGGGAAACTGGAATCACCTGATTAGAAAGTGGGATAACTTCTTCATCCCAACTCCTATGAGATTTATTCAACTTCCTGGTGATTCTCCACCACTTTATGTATCCAAATCAAGCTTCTTACAAAGTGATTCATCCTGGTTTGATTGGAACGACGAAGAAGCTGTCCTATTCCCAAACTGGGAAACTGGAATCACCTGATTTGAAAGTGGGATAACTTCTTCATCCCAACTCCTATGAGATTTATTCAACTTCCTGGTGTTTCTCCAACACTTTATGTATCCAAATCAAGCTTCTTACAAAGTGATTCATCCTGGTTTGATTGGAACGACGAAGAAGCTGTCCTATTCCCAAACTGGGAAACTGGAATCACCTGATTTGAAAGTGGGATAACTTCTTCATCCCAACTCCTATGAGATTTATTCAACTTCCTGGTGATTCTCCAACACTTTATGTATCCAAATCAAGCTTCTTACAAAGTGATTCATCCTGGTTTGATTGGAACGACGAAGAAGCTGTCCTATTCCCAAACTGGGAAACTGGAATCACCTGATTTGAAAGTGGGATAACTTCTTCATCCCAACTCCTATGAGATTTATTCAACTTCCTGGTGATTCTCCAACACTTTATGTATCCAAATCAAGCTTCTTACAAAGTGATTCATCCTGGTTTGATTGGAACGACGAAGAAGCTGTCCTATTCCCAAACTGGGAAACTGGAATCACCTGATTAGAAAGTGGGATAACTTCTTCATCCCAACTCCTATGAGATTTATTCAACTTCCTGGTGATTCTCCACCACTTTATGTATCCAAATCAAGCTTCTTACAAAGTGATTCATCCTGGTTTGATTGGAACGACGAAGAAGCTGTCCTATTCCCAAACTGGGAAACTGGAATCACCTGATTTGAAAGTGGGATAACTTCTTCATCCCAACTCCTATGAGATTTATTCAACTTCCTGGTGATTCTCCAACACTTTATGTATCCAAATCAAGCTTCTTACAAAGTGATTCATCCTGGTTTGATTGGAACGACGAAGAAGCTGTCCTATTCCCAAACTGGGAAACTGGAATCACCTGATTAGAAAGTGGGATAACTTCTTCATCCCAACTCCTATGAGATTTATTCAACTTCCTGGTGATTCTCCACCACTTTATGTATCCAAATCAAGCTTCTTACAAAGTGATTCATCCTGGTTTGATTGGAACGACGAAGAAGCTGTCCTATTCCCAAACTGGGAAACTGGAATCACCTGATTAGAAAGTGGGATAACTTCTTCATCCCAACTCCTATGAGATTTATTCAACTTCCTGGTGATTCTCCAACACTTTATGTATCCAAATCAAGCTTCTTACAAAGTGATTCATCCTGGTTTGATTGGAACGACGAAGAAGCTGTCCTATTCCCAAACTGGGAAACTGGAATCACCTGATTTGAAAGTGGGATAACTTCTTCATCCCAACTCCTATGAGATTTATTCAACTTCCTGGTGATTCTCCACCACTTTATGTATCCAAATCAAGCTTCTTACAAAGTGATTCATCCTGGTTTGATTGGAACGACGAAGAAGCTGTCCTATTCCCAAACTGGGAAACTGGAATCACCTGATTTGAAAGTGGGATAACTTCTTCATCCCAACTCCTATGAGATTTATTCAACTTCCTGGTGATTCTCCACCACTTTATGTATCCAAATCAAGCTTCTTACAAAGTGATTCATCCTGGTTTGATTGGAACGACGAAGAAGCTGTCCTATTCCCAAACTGGGAAACTGGAATCACCTGATTTGAAAGTGGGATAACTTCTTCATCCCAACTCCTATGAGATTTATTCAACTTCCTGGTGATTCTCCAACACTTTATGTATCCAAATCAAGCTTCTTACAAAGTGATTCATCCTGGTTTGATTGGAACGACGAAGAAGCTGTCCTATTCCCAAACTGGGAAACTGGAATCACCTGATTTGAAAGTGGGATAACTTCTTCATCCCAACTCCTATGAGATTTATTCAACTTCCTGGTGATTCTCCAACACTTTATGTATCCAAATCAAGCTTCTTACAAAGTGATTCATCCTGGTTTGATTGGAACGACGAAGAAGCTGTCCTATTCCCAAACTGGGAAACTGGAATCACCTGATTTGAAAGTGGGATAACTTCTTCATCCCAACTCCTATGAGATTTATTCAACTTCCTGGTGATTCTCCAACACTTTATGTATCCAAATCAAGCTTCTTACAAAGTGATTCATCCTGGTTTGATTGGAACGACGAAGAAGCTGTCCTATTCCCAAACTGGGAAACTGGAATCACCTGATTAGAAAGTGGGATAACTTCTTCATCCCAACTCCTATGAGATTTATTCAACTTCCTGGTGTTTCTCCACCACTTTATGTATCCAAATCAAGCTTCTTACAAAGTGATTCATCCTGGTTTGATTGGAACGACGAAGAAGCTGTCCTATTCCCAAACTGGGAAACTGGAATCACCTGATTTGAAAGTGGGATAACTTCTTCATCCCAACTCCTATGAGATTTATTCAACTTCCTGGTGATTCTCCAACACTTTATGTATCCAAATCAAGCTTCTTACAAAGTGATTCATCCTGGTTTGATTGGAACGACGAAGAAGCTGTCCTATTCCCAAACTGGGAAACTGGAATCACCTGATTTGAAAGTGGGATAACTTCTTCATCCCAACTCCTATGAGATTTATTCAACTTCCTGGTGATTCTCCACACTTTATGTATCCAAATCAAGCTTCTTACAAAGTGATTCATCCTGGTTTGATTGGAACGACGAAGAAGCTGTCCTATTCCCAAACTGGGAAACTGGAATCACCTGATTTGAAAGTGGGATAACTTCTTCATCCCAACTCCTATGAGATTTATTCAACTTCCTGGTGATTCTCCACCACTTTATGTATCCAAATCAAGCTTCTTACAAAGTGATTCATCCTGGTTTGATTGGAACGACGAAGAAGCTGTCCTATTCCCAAACTGGGAAACTGGAATCACCTGATTTGAAAGTGGGATAACTTCTTCATCCCAACTCCTATGAGATTTATTCAACTTCCTGGTGATTCTCCAACACTTTATGTATCCAAATCAAGCTTCTTACAAAGTGATTCATCCTGGTTTGATTGGAACGACGAAGAAGCTGTCCTATTCCCAAACTGGGAAACTGGAATCACCTGATTTGAAAGTGGGATAACTTCTTCATCCCAACTCCTATGAGATTTATTCAACTTCCTGGTGATTCTCCAACACTTTATGTATCCAAATCAAGCTTCTTACAAAGTGATTCATCCTGGTTTGATTGGAACGACGAAGAAGCTGTCCTATTCCCAAACTGGGAAACTGGAATCACCTGATTTGAAAGTGGGATAACTTCTTCATCCCAACTCCTATGAGATTTATTCAACTTCCTGGTGATTCTCCAACACTTTATGTATCCAAATCAAGCTTCTTACAAAGTGATTCATCCTGGTTTGATTGGAACGACGAAGAAGCTGTCCTATTCCCAAACTGGGAAACTGGAATCACCTGATTAGAAAGTGGGATAACTTCTTCATCCCAACTCCTATGAGATTTATTCAACTTCCTGGTGATTCTCCACCACTTTATGTATCCAAATCAAGCTTCTTACAAAGTGATTCATCCTGGTTTGATTGGAACGACGAAGAAGCTGTCCTATTCCCAAACTGGGAAACTGGAATCACCTGATTTGAAAGTGGGATAACTTCTTCATCCCAACTCCTATGAGATTTATTCAACTTCCTGGTGTTTCTCCAACCCTTTATGTATCCAAATCAAGCTTCTTACAAAGTGATTCATCCTGGTTTGATTGGAACGACGAAGAAGCTGTCCTATTCCCAAACTGGGAAACTGGAATCACCTGATTTGAAAGTGGGATAACTTCTTCATCCCAACTCCTATGAGATTTATTCAACTTCCTGGTGATTCTCCAACACTTTATGTATCCAAATCAAGCTTCTTACAAAGTGATTCATCCTGGTTTGATTGGAACGACGAAGAAGCTGTCCTATTCCCAAACTGGGAAACTGGAATCACCTGATTAGAAAGTGGGATAACTTCTTCATCCCAACTCCTATGAGATTTATTCAACTTCCTGGTGATTCTCCACCACTTTATGTATCCAAATCAAGCTTCTTACAAAGTGATTCATCCTGGTTTGATTGGAACGACGAAGAAGCTGTCCTATTCCCAAACTGGGAAACTGGAATCACCTGATTTGAAAGTGGGATAACTTCTTCATCCCAACTCCTATGAGATTTATTCAACTTCCTGGTGATTCTCCAACACTTTATGTATCCAAATCAAGCTTCTTACAAAGTGATTCATCCTGGTTTGATTGGAACGACGAAGAAGCTGTCCTATTCCCAAACTGGGAAACTGGAATCACCTGATTTGAAAGTGGGATAACTTCTTCATCCCAACTCCTATGAGATTTATTCAACTTCCTGGTGATTCTCCAACACTTTATGTATCCAAATCAAGCTTCTTACAAAGTGATTCATCCTGGTTTGATTGGAACGACGAAGAAGCTGTCCTATTCCCAAACTGGGAAACTGGAATCACCTGATTTGAAAGTGGGATAACTTCTTCATCCCAACTCCTATGAGATTTATTCAACTTCCTGGTGATTCTCCAACACTTTATGTATCCAAATCAAGCTTCTTACAAAGTGATTCATCCTGGTTTGATTGGAACGACGAAGAAGCTGTCCTATTCCCAAACTGGGAAACTGGAATCACCTGATTAGAAAGTGGGATAACTTCTTCATCCCAACTCCTATGAGATTTATTCAACTTCCTGGTGATTCTCCACCACTTTATGTATCCAAATCAAGCTTCTTACAAAGTGATTCATCCTGGTTTGATTGGAACGACGAAGAAGCTGTCCTATTCCCAAACTGGGAAACTGGAATCACCTGATTTGAAAGTGGGATAACTTCTTCATCCCAACTCCTATGAGATTTATTCAACTTCCTGGTGATTCTCCAACACTTTATGTATCCAAATCAAGCTTCTTACAAAGTGATTCATCCTGGTTTGATTGGAACGACGAAGAAGCTGTCCTATTCCCAAACTGGGAAACTGGAATCACCTGATTAGAAAGTGGGATAACTTCTTCATCCCAACTCCTATGAGATTTATTCAACTTCCTGGTGTTTCTCCACCACTTTATGTATCCAAATCAAGCTTCTTACAAAGTGATTCATCCTGGTTTGATTGGAACGACGAAGAAGCTGTCCTATTCCCAAACTGGGAAACTGGAATCACCTGATTAGAAAGTGGGATAACTTCTTCATCCCAACTCCTATGAGATTTATTCAACTTCCTGGTGATTCTCCACACTTTATGTATCCAAATCAAGCTTCTTACAAAGTGATTCATCCTGGTTTGATTGGAACGACGAAGAAGCTGTCCTATTCCCAAACTGGGAAACTGGAATCACCTGATTTGAAAGTGGGATAACTTCTTCATCCCAACTCCTATGAGATTTATTCAACTTCCTGGTGATTCTCCACCACTTTATGTATCCAAATCAAGCTTCTTACAAAGTGATTCATCCTGGTTTGATTGGAACGACGAAGAAGCTGTCCTATTCCCAAACTGGGAAACTGGAATCACCTGATTAGAAAGTGGGATAACTTCTTCATCCCAACTCCTATGAGATTTATTCAACTTCCTGGTGATTCTCCACCACTTTATGTATCCAAATCAAGCTTCTTACAAAGTGATTCATCCTGGTTTGATTGGAACGACGAAGAAGCTGTCCTATTCCCAAACTGGGAAACTGGAATCACCTGATTTGAAAGTGGGATAACTTCTTCATCCCAACTCCTATGAGATTTATTCAACTTCCTGGTGATTCTCCAACACTTTATGTATCCAAATCAAGCTTCTTACAAAGTGATTCATCCTGGTTTGATTGGAACGACGAAGAAGCTGTCCTATTCCCAAACTGGGAAACTGGAATCACCTGATTTGAAAGTGGGATAACTTCTTCATCCCAACTCCTATGAGATTTATTCAACTTCCTGGTGATTCTCCAACACTTTATGTATCCAAATCAAGCTTCTTACAAAGTGATTCATCCTGGTTTGATTGGAACGACGAAGAAGCTGTCCTATTCCCAAACTGGGAAACTGGAATCACCTGATTTGAAAGTGGGATAACTTCTTCATCCCAACTCCTATGAGATTTATTCAACTTCCTGGTGATTCTCCAACACTTTATGTATCCAAATCAAGCTTCTTACAAAGTGATTCATCCTGGTTTGATTGGAACGACGAAGAAGCTGTCCTATTCCCAAACTGGGAAACTGGAATCACCTGATTAGAAAGTGGGATAACTTCTTCATCCCAACTCCTATGAGATTTATTCAACTTCCTGGTTTCTCCACCACTTTATGTATCCAAATCAAGCTTCTTACAAAGTGATTCATCCTGGTTTGATTGGAACGACGAAGAAGCTGTCCTATTCCCAAACTGGGAAACTGGAATCACCTGATTTGAAAGTGGGATAACTTCTTCATCCCAACTCCTATGAGATTTATTCAACTTCCTGGTGATTCTCCAACACTTTATGTATCCAAATCAAGCTTCTTACAAAGTGATTCATCCTGGTTTGATTGGAACGACGAAGAAGCTGTCCTATTCCCAAACTGGGAAACTGGAATCACCTGATTAGAAAGTGGGATAACTTCTTCATCCCAACTCCTATGAGATTTATTCAACTTCCTGGTGATTCTCCACCACTTTATGTATCCAAATCAAGCTTCTTACAAAGTGATTCATCCTGGTTTGATTGGAACGACGAAGAAGCTGTCCTATTCCCAAACTGGGAAACTGGAATCACCTGATTAGAAAGTGGGATAACTTCTTCATCCCAACTCCTATGAGATTTATTCAACTTCCTGGTGATTCTCCAACACTTTATGTATCCAAATCAAGCTTCTTACAAAGTGATTCATCCTGGTTTGATTGGAACGACGAAGAAGCTGTCCTATTCCCAAACTGGGAAACTGGAATCACCTGATTAGAAAGTGGGATAACTTCTTCATCCCAACTCCTATGAGATTTATTCAACTTCCTGGTGATTCTCCACCACTTTATGTATCCAAATCAAGCTTCTTACAAAGTGATTCATCCTGGTTTGATTGGAACGACGAAGAAGCTGTCCTATTCCCAAACTGGGAAACTGGAATCACCTGATTAGAAAGTGGGATAACTTCTTCATCCCAACTCCTATGAGATTTATTCAACTTCCTGGTGATTCTCCACCACTTTATGTATCCAAATCAAGCTTCTTACAAAGTGATTCATCCTGGTTTGATTGGAACGACGAAGAAGCTGTCCTATTCCCAAACTGGGAAACTGGAATCACCTGATTTGAAAGTGGGATAACTTCTTCATCCCAACTCCTATGAGATTTATTCAACTTCCTGGTGATTCTCCAACACTTTATGTATCCAAATCAAGCTTCTTACAAAGTGATTCATCCTGGTTTGATTGGAACGACGAAGAAGCTGTCCTATTCCCAAACTGGGAAACTGGAATCACCTGATTTGAAAGTGGGATAACTTCTTCATCCCAACTCCTATGAGATTTATTCAACTTCCTGGTGATTCTCCAACACTTTATGTATCCAAATCAAGCTTCTTACAAAGTGATTCATCCTGGTTTGATTGGAACGACGAAGAAGCTGTCCTATTCCCAAACTGGGAAACTGGAATCACCTGATTTGAAAGTGGGATAACTTCTTCATCCCAACTCCTATGAGATTTATTCAACTTCCTGGTGATTCTCCAACACTTTATGTATCCAAATCAAGCTTCTTACAAAGTGATTCATCCTGGTTTGATTGGAACGACGAAGAAGCTGTCCTATTCCCAAACTGGGAAACTGGAATCACCTGATTAGAAAGTGGGATAACTTCTTCATCCCAACTCCTATGAGATTTATTCAACTTCCTGGTGTTTCCCACCACTTTATGTATCCAAATCAAGCTTCTTACAAAGTGATTCATCCTGGTTTGATTGGAACGACGAAGAAGCTGTCCTATTCCCAAACTGGGAAACTGGAATCACCTGATTAGAAAGTGGGATAACTTCTTCATCCCAACTCCTATGAGATTTATTCAACTTCCTGGTGTTTCTCCAACACTTTATGTATCCAAATCAAGCTTCTTACAAAGTGATTCATCCTGGTTTGATTGGAACGACGAAGAAGCTGTCCTATTCCCAAACTGGGAAACTGGAATCACCTGATTTGAAAGTGGGATAACTTCTTCATCCCAACTCCTATGAGATTTATTCAACTTCCTGGTGATTCTCCACCACTTTATGTATCCAAATCAAGCTTCTTACAAAGTGATTCATCCTGGTTTGATTGGAACGACGAAGAAGCTGTCCTATTCCCAAACTGGGAAACTGGAATCACCTGATTTGAAAGTGGGATAACTTCTTCATCCCAACTCCTATGAGATTTATTCAACTTCCTGGTGATTCTCCACACTTTATGTATCCAAATCAAGCTTCTTACAAAGTGATTCATCCTGGTTTGATTGGAACGACGAAGAAGCTGTCCTATTCCCAAACTGGGAAACTGGAATCACCTGATTAGAAAGTGGGATAACTTCTTCATCCCAACTCCTATGAGATTTATTCAACTTCCTGGTGTTTCTCCAACACTTTATGTATCCAAATCAAGCTTCTTACAAAGTGATTCATCCTGGTTTGATTGGAACGACGAAGAAGCTGTCCTATTCCCAAACTGGGAAACTGGAATCACCTGATTTGAAAGTGGGATAACTTCTTCATCCCAACTCCTATGAGATTTATTCAACTTCCTGGTGATTCTCCAACACTTTATGTATCCAAATCAAGCTTCTTACAAAGTGATTCATCCTGGTTTGATTGGAACGACGAAGAAGCTGTCCTATTCCCAAACTGGGAAACTGGAATCACCTGATTTGAAAGTGGGATAACTTCTTCATCCCAACTCCTATGAGATTTATTCAACTTCCTGGTGATTCTCCAACACTTTATGTATCCAAATCAAGCTTCTTACAAAGTGATTCATCCTGGTTTGATTGGAACGACGAAGAAGCTGTCCTATTCCCAAACTGGGAAACTGGAATCACCTGATTAGAAAGTGGGATAACTTCTTCATCCCAACTCCTATGAGATTTATTCAACTTCCTGGTGATTCTCCACCACTTTATGTATCCAAATCAAGCTTCTTACAAAGTGATTCATCCTGGTTTGATTGGAACGACGAAGAAGCTGTCCTATTCCCAAACTGGGAAACTGGAATCACCTGATTAGAAAGTGGGATAACTTCTTCATCCCAACTCCTATGAGATTTATTCAACTTCCTGGTGTTTCTCCCACACTTTATGTATCCAAATCAAGCTTCTTACAAAGTGATTCATCCTGGTTTGATTGGAACGACGAAGAAGCTGTCCTATTCCCAAACTGGGAAACTGGAATCACCTGATTTGAAAGTGGGATAACTTCTTCATCCCAACTCCTATGAGATTTATTCAACTTCCTGGTGATTCTCCAACACTTTATGTATCCAAATCAAGCTTCTTACAAAGTGATTCATCCTGGTTTGATTGGAACGACGAAGAAGCTGTCCTATTCCCAAACTGGGAAACTGGAATCACCTGATTTGAAAGTGGGATAACTTCTTCATCCCAACTCCTATGAGATTTATTCAACTTCCTGGTGATTCTCCAACACTTTATGTATCCAAATCAAGCTTCTTACAAAGTGATTCATCCTGGTTTGATTGGAACGACGAAGAAGCTGTCCTATTCCCAAACTGGGAAACTGGAATCACCTGATTAGAAAGTGGGATAACTTCTTCATCCCAACTCCTATGAGATTTATTCAACTTCCTGGTGTTTCTCCACCACTTTATGTATCCAAATCAAGCTTCTTACAAAGTGATTCATCCTGGTTTGATTGGAACGACGAAGAAGCTGTCCTATTCCCAAACTGGGAAACTGGAATCACCTGATTTGAAAGTGGGATAACTTCTTCATCCCAACTCCTATGAGATTTATTCAACTTCCTGGTGATTCTCCAACACTTTATGTATCCAAATCAAGCTTCTTACAAAGTGATTCATCCTGGTTTGATTGGAACGACGAAGAAGCTGTCCTATTCCCAAACTGGGAAACTGGAATCACCTGATTAGAAAGTGGGATAACTTCTTCATCCCAACTCCTATGAGATTTATTCAACTTCCTGGTGATTCTCCACCACTTTATGTATCCAAATCAAGCTTCTTACAAAGTGATTCATCCTGGTTTGATTGGAACGACGAAGAAGCTGTCCTATTCCCAAACTGGGAAACTGGAATCACCTGATTAGAAAGTGGGATAACTTCTTCATCCCAACTCCTATGAGATTTATTCAACTTCCTGGTGATTCTCCAACACTTTATGTATCCAAATCAAGCTTCTTACAAAGTGATTCATCCTGGTTTGATTGGAACGACGAAGAAGCTGTCCTATTCCCAAACTGGGAAACTGGAATCACCTGATTAAAGTGGGATAACTTCTTCATCCCAACTCCTATGAGATTTATTCAACTTCCTGGTGATTCTCCACCACTTTATGTATCCAAATCAAGCTTCTTACAAAGTGATTCATCCTGGTTTGATTGGAACGACGAAGAAGCTGTCCTATTCCCAAACTGGGAAACTGGAATCACCTGATTTGAAAGTGGGATAACTTCTTCATCCCAACTCCTATGAGATTTATTCAACTTCCTGGTGATTCTCCACCACTTTATGTATCCAAATCAAGCTTCTTACAAAGTGATTCATCCTGGTTTGATTGGAACGACGAAGAAGCTGTCCTATTCCCAAACTGGGAAACTGGAATCACCTGATTTGAAAGTGGGATAACTTCTTCATCCCAACTCCTATGAGATTTATTCAACTTCCTGGTGATTCTCCAACACTTTATGTATCCAAATCAAGCTTCTTACAAAGTGATTCATCCTGGTTTGAT
Source organism: Brassica napus (assembly GCF_020379485.1). Classification (NCBI taxonomy): domain Eukaryota; kingdom Viridiplantae; phylum Streptophyta; class Magnoliopsida; order Brassicales; family Brassicaceae; genus Brassica; species Brassica napus. The sequence continues at coordinate 58,900 of NW_026016747.1, read as the reverse complement.
TGGAACGACGAAGAAGCTGTCCTATTCCCAAACTGGGAAACTGGAATCACCTGATTTGAAAGTGGGATAACTTCTTCATCCCAACTCCTATGAGATTTATTCAACTTCCTGGTGATTCTCCACCACTTTATGTATCCAAATCAAGCTTCTTACAAAGTGATTCATCCTGGTTTGATTGGAACGACGAAGAAGCTGTCCTATTCCCAAACTGGGAAACTGGAATCACCTGATTTGAAAGTGGGATAACTTCTTCATCCCAACTCCTATGAGATTTATTCAACTTCCTGGTGATTCTCCACACTTTATGTATCCAAATCAAGCTTCTTACAAAGTGATTCATCCTGGTTTGATTGGAACGACGAAGAAGCTGTCCTATTCCCAAACTGGGAAACTGGAATCACCTGATTTGAAAGTGGGATAACTTCTTCATCCCAACTCCTATGAGATTTATTCAACTTCCTGGTGATTCTCCAACACTTTATGTATCCAAATCAAGCTTCTTACAAAGTGATTCATCCTGGTTTGATTGGAACGACGAAGAAGCTGTCCTATTCCCAAACTGGGAAACTGGAATCACCTGATTTGAAAGTGGGATAACTTCTTCATCCCAACTCCTATGAGATTTATTCAACTTCCTGGTGTTTCTCCAACACTTTATGTATCCAAATCAAGCTTCTTACAAAGTGATTCATCCTGGTTTGATTGGAACGACGAAGAAGCTGTCCTATTCCCAAACTGGGAAACTGGAATCACCTGATTAGAAAGTGGGATAACTTCTTCATCCCAACTCCTATGAGATTTATTCAACTTCCTGGTGTTTCTCCACCACTTTATGTATCCAAATCAAGCTTCTTACAAAGTGATTCATCCTGGTTTGATTGGAACGACGAAGAAGCTGTCCTATTCCCAAACTGGGAAACTGGAATCACCTGATTTGAAAGTGGGATAACTTCTTCATCCCAACTCCTATGAGATTTATTCAACTTCCTGGTGTTTCTCCAACACTTTATGTATCCAAATCAAGCTTCTTACAAAGTGATTCATCCTGGTTTGATTGGAACGACGAAGAAGCTGTCCTATTCCCAAACTGGGAAACTGGAATCACCTGATTTGAAAGTGGGATAACTTCTTCATCCCAACTCCTATGAGATTTATTCAACTTCCTGGTGTTTCTCCACCTTTTATGTATCCAAATCAAGCTTCTTACAAAGTGATTCATCCTGGTTTGATTGGAACGACGAAGAAGCTGTCCTATTCCCAAACTGGGAAACTGGAATCACCTGATTTGAAAGTGGGATAACTTCTTCATCCCAACTCCTATGAGATTTATTCAACTTCCTGGTGATTCTCCACCACTTTATGTATCCAAATCAAGCTTCTTACAAAGTGATTCATCCTGGTTTGATTGGAACGACGAAGAAGCTGTCCTATTCCCAAACTGGGAAACTGGAATCACCTGATTAGAAAGTGGGATAACTTCTTCATCCCAACTCCTATGAGATTTATTCAACTTCCTGGTGTTTCTCCACACTTTATGTATCCAAATCAAGCTTCTTACAAAGTGATTCATCCTGGTTTCATTGGAACGACGAAGAAGCTGTCCTATTCCCAAACTGGGAAACTGGAATCACCTGATTTGAAAGTGGGATAACTTCTTCATCCCAACTCCTATGAGATTTATTCAACTTCCTGGTGATTCTCCACACTTTATGTATCCAAATCAAGCTTCTTACAAAGTGATTCATCCTGGTTTGATTGGAACGACGAAGAAGCTGTCCTATTCCCAAACTGGGAAACTGGAATCACCTGATTTGAAAGTGGGATAACTTCTTCATCCCAACTCCTATGAGATTTATTCAACTTCCTGGTGATTCTCCAACACTTTATGTATCCAAATCAAGCTTCTTACAAAGTGATTCATCCTGGTTTGATTGGAACGACGAAGAAGCTGTCCTATTCCCAAACTGGGAAACTGGAATCACCTGATTAGAAAGTGGGATAACTTCTTCATCCCAACTCCTATGAGATTTATTCAACTTCCTGGTGATTCTCCACCATTTTATGTATCCAAATCAAGCTTCTTACAAAGTGATTCATCCTGGTTTGATTGGAACGACGAAGAAGCTGTCCTATTCCCAAACTGGGAAACTGGAATCACCTGATTTGAAAGTGGGATAACTTCTTCATCCCAACTCCTATGAGATTTATTCAACTTCCTGGTGATTCTCCAACACTTTATGTATCCAAATCAAGCTTCTTACAAAGTGATTCATCCTGGTTTGATTGGAACGACGAAGAAGCTGTCCTATTCCCAAACTGGGAAACTGGAATCACCTGATTGAAAGTGGGATAACTTCTTCATCCCAACTCCTATGAGATTTATTCAACTTCCTGGTGTTTCTCCACCACTTTATGTATCCAAATCAAGCTTCTTACAAAGTGATTCATCCTGGTTTGATTGGAACGACGAAGAAGCTGTCCTATTCCCAAACTGGGAAACTGGAATCACCTGATTTGAAAGTGGGATAACTTCTTCATCCCAACTCCTATGAGATTTATTCAACTTCCTGGTGATTCTCCACCACTTTATGTATCCAAATCAAGCTTCTTACAAAGTGATTCATCCTGGTTTGATTGGAACGACGAAGAAGCTGTCCTATTCCCAAACTGGGAAACTGGAATCACCTGATTTGAAAGTGGGATAACTTCTTCATCCCAACTCCTATGAGATTTATTCAACTTCCTGGTGATTCTCCAACACTTTATGTATCCAAATCAAGCTTCTTACAAAGTGATTCATCCTGGTTTGATTGGAACGACGAAGAAGCTGTCCTATTCCCAAACTGGGAAACTGGAATCACCTGATTTGAAAGTGGGATAACTTCTTCATCCCAACTCCTATGAGATTTATTCAACTTCCTGGTGATTCTCCAACACTTTATGTATCCAAATCAAGCTTCTTACAAAGTGATTCATCCTGGTTTGATTGGAACGACGAAGAAGCTGTCCTATTCCCAAACTGGGAAACTGGAATCACCTGATTTGAAAGTGGGATAACTTCTTCATCCCAACTCCTATGAGATTTATTCAACTTCCTGGTGATTCTCCACCACTTTATGTATCCAAATCAAGCTTCTTACAAAGTGATTCATCCTGGTTTGATTGGAACGACGAAGAAGCTGTCCTATTCCCAAACTGGGAAACTGGAATCACCTGATTTGAAAGTGGGATAACTTCTTCATCCCAACTCCTATGAGATTTATTCAACTTCCTGGTGTTTCTCCACCACTTTATGTATCAAATCAAGCTTCTTACAAAGTGATTCATCCTGGTTTGATTGGAACGACGAAGAAGCTGTCCTATTCCCAAACTGGGAAACTGGAATCACCTGATTAGAAAGTGGGATAACTTCTTCATCCCAACTCCTATGAGATTTATTCAACTTCCTGGTGATTCTCCACCACTTTATGTATCCAAATCAAGCTTCTTACAAAGTGATTCATCCTGGTTTGATTGGAACGACGAAGAAGCTGTCCTATTCCCAAACTGGGAAACTGGAATCACCTGATTTGAAAGTGGGATAACTTCTTCATCCCAACTCCTATGAGATTTATTCAACTTCCTGGTGATTCTCCACACTTTATGTATCCAAATCAAGCTACAAAGTGATTCATCCTGGTTTGATTGGAACGACGAAGAAGCTGTCCTATTCCCAAACTGGGAAACTGGAATCACCTGATTTGAAAGTGGGATAATTTCTTCATCCCAGCTCTTATGAGATTTATTCAACTTCCTGGTGATTCTCCACACTTTATGTATCCAAATCAAGCTTCTTACAAAGTGATTCATCCTGGTTTGATTGGAACGACGAAGAAGCTGTCCTATTCCCAAACTGGGAAACTGGAATCACCTGATTTGAAAGTGGGATAACTTCTTCATCCCAACTCCTATGAGATTTATTCAACTTCCTGGTGATTCTCCACCACTTTATGTATCCAAATCAAGCTTCTTACAAAGTGATTCATCCTGGTTTGATTGGAACGACGAAGAAACTGTCCTATTCCCAAACTGGGAAACTGGAATCACCTGATTAGAAAGTGGGATAACTTCTTCATCCCAACTCCTATGAGATTTATTCAACTTCCTGGTGATTCTCCAACACTTTATGTATCCAAATCAAGCTTCTTACAAAGTGATTCATCCTGGTTTGATTGGAACGACGAAGAAGCTGTCCTATTCCCAAACTGGGAAACTGGAATCACCTGATTAGAAAGTGGGATAACTTCTTCATCCCAACTCCTATGAGATTTATTCAACTTCCTGGTGTTTCTCCACCATTTATGTATCAAAATCAAGCTTCTTACAAAGTGATTCATCCTGGTTTGATTGGAACGACGAAGAAGCTGTCCTATTCTAATGAGATCCTAGGACCCTTCTCTGGATGGTTTGGATAGATCCTTGCATAAACGAATCAAAGACTCAAGTTTATCAAGGCTGTGGATCGAATGGTGACACAAGAGGCTGCGGAAAGGCTCCTTGATACTCCTAGGCTTAGATCGGATATGACACACCTTTCTAAAGCCCTTGGGCGTTGGATATTACACACCAACAGACTGGATACTACACACCAGACACTCTCTTAACTCGTGAAAGCAAGGGAGAAGAAAACACAAGGTTTAAACAAAAGATAACTTAGATTAGAATGAGGGTTTGTGATACACTTAAATAGAGAGATCCTTGTACATGCACAAGGTCTCGAAAACATAAGAAAACTTAAAGGAAAAGCTCCACACGGTTTCAAAGTAATAACACAACACTTAGACTAAAACATAATATAAGATAGATGATGAAGTCGGTCCAAGATGCCTTAGGCCGAGTTGCATCCAAGATACATCAACTAGGAATGTGTAAGTGAACTTGATACCTCATTAAAAACCTTGATTAGAAAACCCAGTGGGACAAAACTAATCAAGGGAAAAAGAGTATACCAAGCCACTTGCCTAGATGATGATCAGCTTGATGGTAAGATCACATGAATGGTGATGAGTGTGTCTTGGTGGCTCAAGCTTCTACCAAGACAGTCTTCTTGCTTCTTAGAGATCTTCAGTATGTTTCCAACGGCTTCTTTGAGTCTCCTTGTCATTGCACGAGTGATAGGACCTGTGGGAATGGCTAGGACAGCTTCCTCTTCAGCTAGTGTATCTTCAGTCTCTCCTTCTTCATCTTTATCAACTAGCTGGTCCATGATCATATCATCCCCTCCCACTTGAAAAGGATTTGTCCTCAAATCTGGCTCATCTGCAATAAAAGGGATCAAGTCAGTAACATTGAAGCTATTACTCACATCATACTTACCTTGCAAATCCAGTTTGTAGGCATTGTTGCTGATCTTCCTTATGACCTTAAAAGGTCCATCAATCCGCGGCATCAGCTTGGACTTCCTTTCATTGGGAAACCTCTCTTTCCTTAGGTGAATCCAAACCTGATCACCCACTTCAAAGACCATCTCACGCCTTCCTTTGTTAGCATGCTTAACATACTGTTTGGTTGTTGCCTCAATGTTGAGCCTAGCCTGCTCGTGGAGTTGTTTCACCATCTCTGCCTTCTTTTTGCCATCAAGCTGACCCTTTCACACTCAGGTAAAGGATAAATCCAAAGGAGAGTTGGGATTGAACCCATAAACATCTCAAAAGGAGAAAACTTAGAAGTAGAATGCACAGCATGATTGTATGCAAATTCACAATGAGGCAAATAGTCTTCCCATGATTTCAAGTTTTTCTTTATGAATGCACGCAAGAGTGTTCCAAGAGTCCTATTAACTACTTCAGTTTGTCCATCAGTTTGTGGATGACAAGTAGTAGAAAACAAGAGTTTAGTACCTAGCTTAGACCAAAGAGTCTTCCAAAAATAACTAAGAAACTTAGTATCTCTATCAGAAACAATAGTCTTAGGCATGCCATGTATGCGCACAATCTCTTTAAAGAACAAGTTAGCAATATGCAATGCATCATCAGTTTTGTGACAAGCTATGAAATGTGCCATCTTTGAGAACCTATCCACAACCACAAAGATAGAATCCTTTCCAGTCCTAGTTCTAGGCAATCCAACAATGAAATCCATAGATATGTCATTCCAAGGATGATAAGGTATAGGGAGAGGAGTATACAAACCGTGAGACTGAACCTTAGACTTGGCTTGTTGCAAGTTGCACATCTCTCACATAGTTTCTCCACATCTCTTTTCATCCGAGGCCAAAAGAATGATCCTGCAAAGTTTTAAGAGTCTTTGCAATACCAAAGTGACCCATGAGACTTCCTCCATGAGATTCCCTAACAAACAAGTCTCTCAAAGAACAGTTAGGCACACACAATCGATTATCATAGAAAAGAAAACCATCATGCCTAAAGTAGTGTCCCACAGCAAATTTCTCACAAGAGTTGTAAGCTTCTTTAAAATCAGGATCATTCTCATACATTCCTTAATCTGCTCAAATCCTAATAGCTTAGCATCAAGAGTGTTCAAGAGAACATACCTTCTGGATAGTGCATCAGCAACTATGTTTTCCTTACCTTGTTTATACTTGATGACATAAGGAAATGTCTCAATGAACTCAACCCACCTTGCGTGTCTCTTGCTGAGTTTGTGCTGTCCTTTGAGGTATTTGAGAGACTCATGATCTGTGTGTATGACGAACTCTTTAGGCCAGAGGTAGTGTTGCCAAGTCTGCAAGGCTCTCACCAAGGCATATAGTTCTTTATCATAAGTTGCATAGTTGAGGGTAGCTCCTCCAAGCTTCTCACTGAAGTATGCAATGGGTCTCTTCTCCTGCATCAATACAGCACCAATTCCAATTCCTGAAGCATCACATTCTATTTCAAAAGTTTTATTAAAATCAGGAAGTATAAGAAGAGGGGCATTAGTAAGCTTCTCTTTAGGCATTGAAAGGCAAGTTCTTGTGCTTCTCCCCACTTGAATCCGACTTCTTTCTTGATTACTTCAGTCAAGGGAGATGCTATGGTGCTGAAGTCTTTCACAAAGCGCCTATAGAAACCAGCAAGTCCATGGAAGCTCCTCACTTCACTCACTGTCTTAGGAATTGGCCATTCTCGTATAGCTCTTACTTTCTCCGGATCAACTTTAACCCCATCTGCACCCACAATAAAGCCTAAAAAGACCAAGTGATCCGTTCCAAAAGTACACTTCTTAAGGTTAGCAAAAAGAGATTCCTTTCTAAGCACATCAAGAACAGTTCTAAGATGTTCTATATGATCATTAAAGCTCTTACTGTATACAAGGATGTCATCAAAGTATACCACAACAAATATGCCAATGAATGATCTAAGAACATGATTCATTAATCTCATGAATGTACTAGGTGCATTGGTTAATCCAAATGGCATGACTAACCACTCATATAGACCATGTTTAGTTTTGAATGCAGTTTTCCATTCATCTCCTTCTTTCATCCTAATCTGATGGTATCCACTTTTCAAATCAATCTTAGAAAATATGCAAGAACCATGCAATTCATCAAGCATATCATCTAATCTAGGAATAGGATGGCGATACTTTACAGTGATATTGTTGATGGCTCTGCAATCAACACACATGCGCCAGCTCCCATCTTTCTTGGGCACAAGTAGCACTGGAACAGCACAAGGGCTCATGCTCTCTCGGATATGCCCTTTCTCCATCAGTTCCTCCACTTGCCTTTGTAGTTCTTTGGTCTCCACCGGATTGGTTCTGTATGCTGGCCTATTGGGAAGTGTAGAACCGGGCACAAAATCAATTTGGTGCTCAATCCCTCGCACTGGTGGTAGTCCATTGGGACTATCTTCTGGAAAAACATCTTGATATTCCTGTAAAAGATTGACAAGTTCACTCGGATACTCGTGCAATGTTAGTAGTAGTCAAGAGGATTCCTTATAGATAAAAAAAGAATAGGAAGGTTAGAGCAGAGAGATCTTTTAACATCACCAGACTTGGCATAGAAGTTTAGTTGCTTTGTTGATTCAGCGGGAAGATCTATCTCTTTCTTCTTTTGTAGCTGGAGCTGATCAACCTGAACTTCCTTAGGAGTCATAGGCACAAGAACTGTCTTTCTCCCTTTAAACTCAAAGGTGTGCTTGTTGGCATACCCATCATGTATCACACGTCTATCTGATTGCCACGGCCTTCCAAGGAGAATGTGTCCAGCTTCCATAGGCAACACATCACAAAGAATCTCATCTTCATATTTACCAATGGCTAAGGGAACCATAACCTGAGTAGATACTCTCATCTCGCCCTCTTCATTGAGCCATTGGAGCCTATATGGTTTAGATACTCTCATCTCAAACCCAACTTTTTAACCATAGTCTCACTCGCAACGTTGACACAACTGCCTCCATCCACAATAAGACTACAGACCTTTCCTTGCACTAGACTCTAGTATAGAAGAGATTCTCTCTTTGCTCCTCTCCTCGGTCTTGCTTTGAAGACTCAAGTTCTTCTAGCAACTAGCAACCTTCCAGCAACCGGGTTGGCAACATACTCCTCTTCTGAACTGTGATCTTCTTCGGCCTCTGTCTCTGTTAAGAAGAGAGCCTTATGGTATGAAAGGAGACCTTAGGAAGTGGTAGAAGCATTAGAGAGTGACGATAGAAGCATCTTGTACGGACTGTACGATAGGGCAAATGGTACGGACGATCAGGCCGTACCATCATGCGCGGTTAAGGGTTACTCAGCTCAGGTAAAATTAACTAGCTAGAGTTCTTTAACCTTAAGGCTGAGCTTGATCCAACGTTGAGAGGATAAGGAGGAACGGTCTGACAGTCTGGCAAGAGCTGGAAGGTAAGGCATATTCAAGATGCCTTACACATGTGGAGACTCTCATTGGAAGGATTCAAATCGCCCTTAGCTTATCTTGACTTCACACTTCTCCTTTATGCATCTAAACCCTAGTTCTTAGCTTCATATATACGTGTAAAACTCTCTCTGATTAATGGATAATGCGAATCATGTTACTCTCTCTCTCTAGTCTCTCTCTTGTTCATCATGGTTCATACATAAATCTCCCCTTTCTTTCACAATCTCTCCTAACTTCTCTTAATCTCTTACCAATCTCTCTTAATCTCCACTCAAGATAGGCATCTTGATCAGCTTTACCATGGAAAGGAGGGATCTTAAGCTTTAATCCTGATAGCTCATTGCGTCTATGCCTCCGGCCCTCATGATCACGTCGAGATCTTCTACTGCTACGTCTTGAACCGGAGCTATGGCTACTTCTCTCATAGAAGTTATCAGTCTCTTCTGATCCAGCATGCTCACGCTGACCTTGTCTGTTTCTTCTTGGCTCATGTCTTGAACCAGATGCTTGTCCTTGCCCATCATGCGGTCTCTGATCATACTTCTCTTCCAGTAACTTCACCATCGCTTCCATCACTTGTTTGGTGATTGCTTCTTGCAGCAATCTATTCCTCCGCACAAAGGTTTCATCATCCTCCTCAGACCCCATTGCTTCCTGATACACGAAAAACTTGAACCAGTAAGTAGTTCAAAAGAAATTCAGAACTCAAGATTCAAATAAAGAAACAAAGTATTCAAACAAAGCGGCAAATGAAGATACTTGATCAACACGCGACGATTTGAATTCTATCTTTTCGAAATTGAAACAATAACAGATCAGATTCAACGGATGATGAAATGAGATAATCAAATCCTGATCTATGATTCTAACAACAGATCGAGTCACACAATCACAAGACACTTTCGGATCAAGTAAAACGATAACGTAATCGACAAGAATGTGAAAAGGTTTTGTTCAAAACTTGATCGAAATTCTTAGATCTATCAATATGAGATACGAAACAATCAGATCTAGCAATCCTGATAATGAAACAAGCAGATCAAATGAGAATAAACACACAAGAACCGATTGATCAACAAAATATGAATCGACAAAGAGTAGATCTTAAGAAATCGCAAAAGAGAAATCGAAACTCCCCTTCCAGAGTGCTCTGATACCACTTAATGAGATCCTAGGACCCTTCTCTGGATGGTTTGGATAGATCCTTGCATAAACGAATCAAAGACTCAAGTTTATCAAGGCTGTGGATCGAATGGTGACACAAGAGGCTGCGGAAAGGCTCCTTGATACTCCTAGGCTTAGATCGGATATGACACACCTTTCTAAAGCCCTTGGGCGTTGGATATTACACACCAACAGACTGGATACTACACACCAGACACTCTCTTAACTCGTGAAAGCAAGGGAGAAGAAAACACAAGGTTTAAACAAAAGATAACTTAGATTAGAATGAGGGTTTGTGATACACTTAAATAGAGAGATCCTTGTACATGCACAAGGTCTCGAAAACATAAGAAAACTTAAATGAAAAGGCTCCACACGGTTTCAAAGTAATAACACAACACTTAGACTAAAACATAATATAAGATAGATGATGAAGTCGGTCCAAGATGCCTTAGGCCGAGTTGCATCCAAGATACATCAACTAGGAATGTGTAAGTGAACTTGATACCTCATTAAAAACCTTGATTAGAAAACCCAGTGGGACAAAACTAATCAAGGGAAAAAGAGTATACCATGTTAAGAAGAGAGCCTTATGGTATGAAGAGGAGACCTTAGGAAGTGTAGAAGCATTAGAGAGGAAGATAGAAGCATCTTGTACGGACTGTACGGATAGGGCAAAGGGTACGGACGATCAGGCCGTACCATCATGCGCGGTTAAGGGGTTACTCAGCTCAGGTAAAAGTAAACCAGCTAGAGTTACTTTACCTTAAGGCTGAGCTTGATCCGAACGTTGAGAGGATAAGGAGGAACGCGTCTGACAGTCTGGCAAGAGCTGGAAAAGTAAAGGCATATTCAAAGATGCCTTACACATGTGGAGACTCTCATTGGAAGGATTCAAATGCGCCCTTAGCTGTATCTTGACTTCACATGCTTTCTCCTTTATGCAGTCTAAACCCTAGTGTCTTAAGCTTCATATATAAGTGTAAACTCTCTCTGATTAATCAATTAATGCGAATCATGTTACTCTCTCTCTAGTCTCTCTCTTGTTCATCATGGTTCATACATAAATCTCTCCATTTCTTTCACAATCTCTCCTAAACTTCTCTTAATCTCTTACCAAATCTCTCTTAATCTCTCAATACCTATTCTACTCTCTAATCTCATATGGTATCAGAGCCAGGTTGGCTTTGGTATTGAGAGACCCTTGTTCCTTTCTTTACATTTGCGAGTTTGTTCTTGTGTGATAAAGAAGAGGAGATGGAGACGACCAACTTTAGCAAACTGGTGACGGTTCCGGTTGCACTGAAGGGAGGCTCGAACTACTTGATGTGGTCCCAGTTGGTGAGGACTACCATTGGAAGGCTAGGGCTGTGGAACCACATCACAGATGATGGTCCGGAGCCAGTGGCCAAAGAAGATGAAGAAGAAGGCGACGGGAAGACTCTTGCGGTAGCTGAAGCAAAGAGATGGGTCCAAGAGGATTTGATGGTGCTGTCTGTGCTCCATGCCTCTCTGGAGCTCCCCATACTTGAAGCTTACGTGCACTTTGAGACTCCTAAGCGCCTTTGGGACATGCTCCATAAGAGGTATGGAAACAAGTCCAACATAAGTCGGGTGTTTGATCTGAAGCAAACCATCAGTGTCTTGAGGCAAGATGGAGAAGATCTCACCAAGCACATGGGGAAGTTTGGAGCTTTGTGGTCCGAACTTGAGAGTCTTAGACCCAACACTACTGATGAGGAATCGCTCATTGAGAGGAGAGAGCAAGATCAGGTGTTTGGGCTATTGATGACTCTAGATGAAAGCTACCAGGATGTGATCAAGCATATCCTGAGATCACCAACTCTCCCATCCATGGAGGAGGTATGCGCACAACTTCAGAAGGAGGAAGGCTCTCTTGGGTTGTTTGGAGGCAAGAAGGGGATGTCCACGGCTCATAAAGCAGAAGAGGCACAAGCAAACAAGGCAGCGTACCGTGGAGATGGAAGGAAGTATGAGAAGTATGAGGGAAGCTGTGAGCATTGCAAGCGGCAGGGGCATAAGAAGAGTCAGTGCTGGATCCTACATCCACACCTCAGGCCTAGCAAGTTCAACAAGGATAGAGAAGCTAAGGCTCACCTTTCTGCTGAAGCAAGTGGTGCCGGCTCATCAGGGGCTAGTCCAAATGTCAAGGCGGGTGAAAGTGAAGGCAGAGCTCTAACTTCTCAGGAGGTGATCACCAAGGCTGACTTTGAGGCTTTCATCCGAGCCCTCAAGGAGTCTGGTAAAATGCTAGGCAACACTCTTGGATACTCATACTCGGCTCATACATTACCTAGTATCTCTGATAAACTGCTAGACATGTTTAAAATCTCATGTACTGCCACTGCTCATACTAGCATAACTGATAGATTGTTAGGAGTAGTCAAGAGCCTGAAAGCTGAAAATGAAACATCTAGAACTAATACTGCTAGGAGCTTGCATAAACCATTGATAATTGATTCTGGTGCATCTCATCACATGATTAGTGATAACAATCTGATAAAAGACATAGAACCTGCCCTTGGACATGTTATGATTGCAAATGGAGATAGAATTCCCATTAGGGGCATTGGTAAACTGAACTTGTTTAATAAGGAGTCAAAAGCCTTTTACATGCCTGAGTTCACCTCTAATCTTTTATCAGTTAAGAAATGCACTACTGATCTTCAATGCAATGTTATTTTCAGTCCTAATGATGTTAAGTTTCAGGATATTAAGAGCAGTAAGTTGATTGGGCAAGGAGCTACCAAGGGGGATCTTTACATGATTGAAGACCTTGCACCTATTTCTAGTTCTTGTTTCTCGTTTAGTTCTGTTTCTTCCTTAAGTACTGATGCTCTGTGGCATGCTAGGCTAGGACATCCACATGTTAGGGCTTTAAGCATTATGTTACCAGGTGTCATGTTTAAAAATAATGATTGTGAGGCATGTATTTTGGGCAAACATTGTAAGACTGTTTTTCAGAGATCATCTACTCTTTATGCAAACTGCTTTGATTTAATTCACTCTGATGTTTGGACGGCACCTTGCTTATCTAGGGATGATTACAAGTATTATGTCACATTCATTGATGAAAAATCCAAATACACCTGGTTAACATTGATTAAAACTAAAGATAGGGTCCTTGATGCATTTAAAAATTTTCAAGCCTATGTGACTAACCAATATCATGCCAAGATTAAGATTTTCAGGTCTGATAATGGTGGGGAGTATACTGGGCATGCATTTCGTGATCACCTTGCTCAGCATGGGATTCTTCACCAGACTAGCTGCCCATACACTCCACAGCAGAATGGAGTTGCGGAAAGGAAGAACAGACATCTCATGGAGGTGTCCCGGTCCATGATGTTCCACAAAGGGGTTCCCAAGAGGTATTGGAGTGATGCTGTGATGACTGCGTGCTATCTCATCAACAGGATACCAACCAGGATCTTGGCAGATCAGTCTCCATTTGAGGTACTCAACAAGAGCAGGCCAGTCTTGGATCACCTGAGGACCTTTGGATGCGTGTGTTATGTTCTTGTACCAGGCGAGCAGAGAAACAAACTAGAAGCAAAGAGCACCAAGGCTATGATGATTATGAGATTAGAGAGTAGAATAGGTATTGAGAGATTAAGAGAGATTTGGTAAGAGATTAAGAGAAGTTTAGGAGAGATTGTGAAAGAAATGGAGAGATTTATGTATGAACCATGATGAACAAGAGAGAGACTAGAGAGAGAGTAACATGATTCGCATTAATTGATTAATCAGAGAGAGTTTACACTTATATATGAAGCTTAAGACACTAGGGTTTAGACTGCATAAAGGAGAAAGCATGTGAAGTCAAGATACAGCTAAGGGCGCATTTGAATCCTTCCAATGAGAGTCTCCACATGTGTAAGGCATCTTTGAATATGCCTTTACCTTTCCAGCTCTTGCCAGACTGTCAGACGCGTTCCTCCTTATCCTCTCAACGTTCGGATCAAGCTCAGCCTTAAGGTAAAGTAACTCTAGCTGGTTTACTTTTACCTGAGCTGAGTAACCCCTTAACCGCGCATGATGGTACGGCCTGATCGTCCGTACCCTTTGTGAGAATTGAGATGAACTAAAAGGAATATGATGAGAATAAGCTTCTGGTTCAGTATGAAACCAGAGAGAGTGATTGATGAGCAATTGAAAGTAATGAGAGAGTGAAGAGAGTATAAAGTGTTTGGGAGAGTTTCTGAGTATGCTAGAGTATAAGGGAGTAATGGAGGTCGTGAGAGACAAGAGAATAGAGAGAATAGGAGAATCTGAGAGTTTAGTAACCAGAGTATGTGAAGAAAGAGTTTTACTCTCCTTAGTTTACAATCAGATACAGCATTGTCTTAAATAGACAAGCACACATATTAAACAAATACTAAAACAGGGTTTTACTAAACAAATAATATTGTAGGGTTTTCTGATGAAGCCAGGAAGGTACAGCCAAGGTGAATCTCGACCAGAGGGAGTAGAGAGTGACAGGAGAGAGATATGGGCACAGCCTGGTTGGGTGAAAGTGACAACAGGTTCATCCTCTTATGCACATGTGACTTTTACTCTATTTAATTCCCAACTTGTCTCAGCTCTCTCCAACGGTCTGATGCTCCATTTTAACTTCAAATCTGCTTCAGAAGATCAAGCTGGACGAGTTCCTCACCTGCCTTACCATCCAAGTCACTCTAGGTAACTTGGTAGCCAAGACTGTACGGACTGCCTTGTGTAGCAAGGTTTTCCAGACCTGAATCTTTTCAAGTATCTCTTCTTCTCTTTGTCTTCTTTATTTCTAAGATCAATGGATCACACACAGCCATGCTTCTTCCTTCTCCACTCTAACCAAAACTTGGTTCACAAGTCTGTATGAACTAGTCTCATCTTGAAGTATCCGGATTACTTCCTCTACAATATCAAACTTGGATCATGAACCAGATTCTTCTTCTGGTCATTCCCTTCTTCATTTCAACACTCCCCCTCAAGCTTGACCATAGGAGATCCTTGGACAAGCTTGGAACCTTGAAGAAGCTCTCTCATTAAAAACCTTAGCAAGAAAACCCATTGGGACAAAACTTGCTAAGGGAAAAAGAGTGGAGTTTCTACAAAGCTTAGGGATTGGCCAGTGAGCCTAAGGAACTTCAGATTCATCATGGTGGAGTCCTTAGGCTCTGGATCGTGGCCTAATAGGTATAGCAAGTATGAATCACCATAACTTGCTATCCTTGAGCACAAGTAGCCGGCTGGATCATTTTGTGGCCGGTTTAGGGTCTCCCTCTCTCAACTGGCTTCAAGCCACCTTAGGAAGGCTAGGACATGACCGGATCATCATCATCATCTTCAGTGAGGCTCAAGCTTATTTTGGTACCTGATACATCATTTCAAAAGTGCATCAGTTCTTAAGGAAATGCACTCATCATATCAACCTCAATAATATTTTAAGTATAAGGACAATCATGAATGTATTGAGATGAGTTTAAGGTGCTTCCCTTTTATAAGAATGGTGAGGAGTGGACTCCAATTGAATCCCCACTTGGTAAGGCACAGTCCGGATTATGGAACTTCAATTACACGGTTGGTACTGAGTGATGCAAGAGTGAATCCACTACTTGCAAACTTGGATTGGCGCCAATTCCTTCACCATCAAATCACCTTTGAGCTTCTTCTTATGACCTGAGCTTGTCTCCCCCTTTCTTCTGGCGTCTTGCCTCTATTTAGGGGTTGAGACAAAGCTTGTCTTTGTTCATGAGCTCAATAGGTACCTGATTCAATCATACAAAGAATGCATGTATCAATTCTCAAGGGGAAAACCTATTCTCACATAAGAATAAGGATGGTTTTAGGTACTTCCCTTGCATTAGTTTCTGGAATGTTGATGAGGAGTGCAGAGCACTTGAATCCTCCATGCCATTCCTTCTCTCACCCAGCCTTTGCATTGTTCTCTTGAAGTTTCAACATGTAGGGGGACTTTGCAACTCCATAATTTGCCACCATCATGTGATTGCTTAGCCAAGAATGTCCCTGATTGAATAATCCTTGCATCTGGCTGGTAAGAACAGTGAGGAGTGACAGCTTCTTCAGACTGATCACTTAAGTCCTCTTTTAATTCGCCAACCTCTTGCTGGTCTTCTATGAGGAAATGGGACACTGGATACAGTAAGCTTCATGGATCTTTTGGTAGCTCACTGATATTCCCCTCCTCAAGCTTGACTGAGTATAGTGACAAGCTTGAACGTGAGCTTCAATGAGTTTTGAACTGGGAGCACAACAATACCAACATCTGCGCTTAAGCCAACCAGTTCACCATCTTCCAGGAGCACAACAATACCAACATCTGCGCTTAAGCCAACTGGATCACCATTTGCCTTCAGCTCCAATGTCTTTGGACCACCAGTCTCCTCATGACTTAGGTGATGGCCTTCCTTGTGAGTCTCTTGAACCAGGAGCACAACAGCTCCTACGCCTGCGCTTAAGCCAACTGATTCCACTCATAAGATGTCTCTCCATGGTCAGTAATATACACCAAGTGTAGGCTCTGAACAACATGGTCTCTTTTCTCCATGTTCAGGAATATGCATCTTGTGCAGGCTCTGATTAACATGGTTATATCCCTTTTCCTGTTGCTGCTTCTGGTCTGATAGTCACATCCTGTGTCCTACACACCATTACAACTCAGATAGGGATCAGTTGATAAAATGAATGAGTTATAAGAGTGGCTTGTGTGATTTATCAAGAACAAAGAGAAGAGATAGCTAGGGTTTTACTAAGAATCCGAGAGAGAGAGAGAGAGAGAGAGAGAGAGAGATTTCGAAAACATAAGAGAGAAGTGAGGAAGTGTTTTATTTTTCCTTAATCCATTTGGTTCTGATTACATACTTTAAATAGATGCAACAATGAATAAACTAATGGCAAGTTGACATAGAAGAAAAGAATAAACAAAGAGGCCTGATCAAGGGCAGGTTGCGCACAGCCAAGGTGGAAAGCGACAGCACCAAACGGCTCTCTCTCCTTTGAACCACCTTGTCTTCTTCTTCAACGGATCCCTTCTCTTGGCCGACATCTTTTAAATATCTTAAGGCAAGTATAACATCCTTCTTGATCACAGATAAGTCTCCTCTTGCCTTGCACGCCAAGTTAGATCACACTTGTACGGACAAGCTTACTTTGATCACTCCGGATGTATGTCTTGACTTGATTTCTTCTTCCTCTATGTCATTCATGCTTTCATGTCAACACTCCCCCTCAAGCTTGACCGTGTGGGACAAGTCAAGCTTGGACACCATGAAGCTATTCCCTCATTAAAACCTTAGCTAGGAAAAACCTCATGGGATAAAACCCTAACCAAGGAAAAAGAGTAGAACACTTCATGGGAGGAGAGATCAGTGACATGGAAGATCCGTGAGTCCAAGTTTAGGGTGGATGAACTCACAAACCTTGCTGCTGGCTGCCTTGGTGAATATGTCAGCTAGTTGATCTTCACTTCTTGTGTAGCATGGAAGAATCACTTGCTGCTCCACTGCTTGTCTCACCTTGTGACAGTCCACTTCTATATGCTTAGTCCTCTCATGGAACACAGAGTTTGATGCAATGTGTATTGCTGCCTGATTGTCACAATGCATAGTCATTGGCGTGGAGATCTCTATGCCCAAGTCCTTTAGCAGTCCCTTGATCCATATGAGTTCACTAGTAAGCTTCCTCATAGATCGGTACTCTGCCTCAGCACTTGAGCAAGAGACCACCTTCTGCTTCTTGCTCTTCCATGTGACTAGGTTTCCTCCAATAAAGGTGCAATAGCCTGTGGTTGATCTCCTATCAACTCTATCTCCAGCCCAATCAGCATCACAATACCCAACAACTTCAGTACTCTTATTGCAAGCCATCCACACTCCCTGACCTGGCGCCTCTCTTAAGTATCTCAAGATCCTTTCCACCATGTTCCAATGATGTACCTTAGGAGCTTGCATGTGTTGGCTCACCTGGTTCACAGCAAAACACACATCCGGCCTTGTGATAGTAAGATAGATAAGCTTCCCAACCATTCTTCTATACCTCTTGACATCCTCAAAGGGAGTTGCATCAAACTCCCCCTCACGCATAACCTTGTAGCCTTCTTCTAGTGGTGTCTTGGCCACTCTTCCTCCAAGGTCTCCTGCCTCCTTTAGGATGTCCAAAGTATACTTCCTTTGGGACATGAACAATCCCTCCCTTGATCTACACATCTCAATGCCAAGGAAATATTTCAGTTCTCCTAGGTCTTTGATGTCAAATGCGGTCTTGAGGAATGTCTTAGTTGAGCTGATCTCTTCCTTGTCACTACCAGTGATGATGATGTCATCCACATAGACCAGAATCACAACGATCCCTTGCTGGCTGGTGAGAGTAAACAGTGTGTGATCCGCTTGAGACTTCACAAAGCCTCTCCCATTTAGTGTGGTGCTTAGCTTGTGGTACCAAGCTCTTGGTGATTGTTTCAGGCCATAGATAGCCTTCCTGAGTCTGAGAACATTCCCTGGTTTCACCATCTCTTCCATTCCGGGAGGTGGCCTCATATATACTTCATCCTCTAGTTCACCTTGCAAGAATGCATTCTTCACATCCATTTGCCAAAGATCCCATTCTAGGTTCACTGCCAATGAGAGGAGGATCCGGATAGTATGGAGCTTGGCTACTGGTGCAAAAGTGTCTAGGTAGTCTTCTCCATATACTTGTGTGTAACCTCTTGCCACTAGTCTGGTCTTTTTCCTTTCTGGCTTCCCATTTGCAAGGTACTTGATGGTATGTATGAGCCTGCTAGTCACGGCTTTCTTCCCTTTTGGAAGCTCTGTCTCATACCAGGTGTTATTCCTTTCCATGGCCCCCATTTCATCATCCACTGAGCTCCTCCATTCATCATCCTCCATAGCTTCTGCATACGTTTTTGGTATCCATTCCTGGTCCAATGAACTCACAAAGACTTGATGTTCTTCTGGATATTGAGCAAGGGTGCATACTCCACTTACTGGATGTGCCACGGCTTGAGCATTGTAGTAGATTCTTGTCTTAACCCAATCTGAAGTCGGTCTCCTGATCCTTGTACTTCTTCTTAGGGCTGGTGTCTGCTCAGGTTCACTACCTTGAGCTTCAGTTTCTGGTTGTTCCATCTCATCTTGATCATGAGACAATACTGAGTTTTCTTCAGGTTGAGCTTGCGCAGATTGTTCAGGTTGATCTTGCGCAGATTTTTCTCCATTGCCCCCCTCATGATCATGATGAGAGACTTCATTATCTCGTACCTCAGCTCCATCATGCTGAGGGGTAGTATCCCGGCTCTTTTCTGGTTCCCTTGGTAAGCTGATGCCAAGTCTTTCCATAAGAACTTTCAGGTTGTTAGCTCTGTCCGAGGCAGAATGAGATAGATCTTTGAGTTCTCCCCAACTCTTCTCATCATAGTAGGCCTTGGATTCCATGAACTTAACATCTCTGGATACTAGGACTCTCCTTGTTTCTGGTACGTAGCATTTGTACCCTTTCTGATGTGTGGAGTACCCAATAAACATAGCCTTTGTGCTCTTTGCTTCTAGCTTGTTCCTTAATTCTCCTGGAATCAAAACAAAACACACACACCCAAACACACGCAAATGGTCAATGGATGATCTAGATTTGTTTAGTACCTCATAGGGAGTGGCATCAAGGAGGACTCTTGTAGGTGTGCGGTTGATTAGATAGGTGGCCGTGACCACTGCATCTCCCCAAAAACGTTTAGGTACATTGGCATGGAACATCATACTCCTCGCCACTTCCATCAAGTGTCTATTCTTTCTCTCAGCAACTCCATTTTGTTGAGGTGTATAAGGGCAGCTAGTTTGTTGAATGATTCCATGTGAGGCTAGGTGTTGTTTGAAGGCTGTGCTAGTATACTCACCACCATTATCTGATCTAAGAATTTTGATCTTAACATTGAAATGGTTAGTTATATAGCTCTGAAAGTTTTTAAAAGCTTCTAGCACTCTATCCTTAGATTGCAACAAGGTGATCCATGTGTATTTAGATTTTTCATCAATGAATGTCACAAAATATTTATGTTGCTCTCTAGATGCACATGGGGCAGTCCATACGTCAGAATGTATGAGATCAAAGCAATTATCATATTGAGTCTTTGATTTAGGAAACACAGTTCTACAATGTTTTCCTAAGATACAAGCCTCACAATCACTTTTAAAAGAAATGCTAGGTAACAGGATGTTCAAGGCATGAGAATGAGGATGTCCTAGTCTAGCATGCCATATTACATCTTTAGGGAATTCAGAAACAGAATGAAAAGCAGGAAATAAATCAGTTGTGGATCTTGTGTCCTCAAGCAAGTACAAGTCTCCCTTGGTAACACCTTTGCCAAGCAACTTACTAGAATCAATATCCTGAAAGTACACACTGTTAGGCGTGAATGTAACTTGACAATTGAGATCATTAGTTACTTTCTTAACAGATAATAGATTTGAAGCAAAGGTGGGCATATAGAAAGCCTTAGTTTCTTTATCAAACAGTTTAAGGTTACCTACACCTTTTATTGGGATTTTATCTCCATTTGCTATCATCACATTTCCTAAGGCCGGTTCTATGTTTTTAATCAGTTCTAAGTCACTTATCATGTGATGAGAAGCACCAGAATCTATAACTAAGGGCTTAGCCGATTTAAAAACTCTTATAGTGTCATTAGCAGTATGTGAAGCATTAAGAGAAACACCAAGGTTTTTAGATATACCAGATTCTTTTAGAGCCTTGATGAGAGCAGTTAAGTCAGACTTCTTGATGGTCTCATCCAGGTTGGCCCTTGGCGTGGCATAGCCTGATGTGGAGGCAGTTGCACTTCCCACACCTAGGTTGCTTATGCCCATGGTGATTGGTGTTGTTGGCTCCGCACCATCAGCTGAGAAGTTGGCCCTTGCATCTTGGTATTGGGAGCGAGTCTCCCTAAACTTGCTGGGCTTAAGGTGGGGATGGAGTATCCAGCATTTGTCCTTCAAGTGACCCTTCTTCTTGCAGTGGTCACAGGTCAGGCCTTTCCTCTCATCTTGTTTGTAAGCCGCCTTGTTTGCCACTGCTTGTTCTGCTTGATGCGCCATGCTTAAGTCTCCCTTGCCACCAAACAAGCCCACTGAGCCTTCTTCCTTCTGGATTTGAGCACATACTTCATCCAGGTCAGGTAGCTTGTCAGCTCTTAGGATGTGCTTGATCAAGCTCCCATAAGATGGGTTAAGAGTGAGCAGCAGTCCAAACACTCTGTCCTCCTCACGCCTGGTTAGAAGCGTGGCATGGTCAGTGGTGTGTGGTCTTAGCAGTTCCATCTCTGCCCAAAGAGACCTAAACTTGCCAAAGTGTGGTTGAAACTCCACATCTCCTTGGTTGAGCGCATTGATGGCTCTCTTCACTTCAAAGACTCTTGTGAGGTTGGAGACATTTCCATACACTTTGTAAAGTGTATCCCACAGCTGTTTGGTAGTCTCACAGTAAGAATAAGACTCCATGATGGCGGGTTCAAGAGAGCTGAGGAGCACTGTGAGAACCATGAGGTCTTCCTGAGCCCACTTGTCTTCATCAGCTACCACCATTTCCTGTCCATCTTCTCCTTGGTTGGTTTGTTTTGGAGCCGCTTCTGCTGAGACATGACTCCACAAACCCTTTCCTCCAAGGGCAATTTTCACCATCCTGGCCCATAAGAGGTAGTTAATCCCCTTCAGAGTCACAGGTATGCTGATGCGGTTGTTGTTGTTGTTGTTGTTGTTGTTGTTCTCCATCTTGAGGATTCAAAGACCGGCAAGAAAAGAAACAGAGATTTGTTTTGCGGAAGTAGATAAGGGTTTCAAGAGCTTTGTTGCTCTGATACCATGATAAAATGAATGAGTTATAAGAGTGGCTTGTGTGATTTATCAAGAACAAAGAGAAGAGATAGCTAGGGTTTTACTAAGAATCCGAGAGAGAGAGAGAGAGAGAGAGATTTCGAAAACATAAGAGAGAAGTGAGGAAGTGTTTTATTTTTCCTTAATCCATTTGGTTCTGATTACATACTTTAAATAGATGCAACAATGAATAAACTAATGGCAAGTTGACATAGAAGAAAAGAATAAACAAAGAGGCCTGATCAAGGGCAGGTTGCGCACAGCCAAGGTGGAAAGCGACAGCACCAAACGGCTCTCTCTCCTTTGAACCACCTTGTCTTCTTCTTCAACGGATCCCTTCTCTTGGCCGACATCTTTTAAATATCTTAAGGCAAGTATAACATCCTTCTTGATCACAGATAAGTCTCCACTTGCCTTGCACGCCAAGTTAGATCACACTTGTACGGACAAGCTTACTTTGATCACTCCGGATGTATGTCTTGACTTGATTTCTTCTTCCTCTATGTCATTCATGCTTTCATGTCAACATCAGTAACATCAGCATGGGACCAGATCATTGAATAAACTCAAGACTGGTCGCCACTGCTTAAAAATAGATTGCAAAACAGCTTATCACCTCCTATGACAGCTTTAGAAACAATATGAATGCATCAGGAACAATATGTATGCCTCTTTAATACAATCCAATATGCATTTTTAAGACAATCCAGATGCTAAAGAAGACTAGGCTAATAACCTAATCAATTTCAACAACAGCATGAATACACCACACATCTAGGAACACTCCTAGATACTTAACAATCTCAAGGCAGACATGACAATTAAAGGACTCCCAATCAATATCAATATATCATGGATGCATGACAACCTAGGCAGACACTTCTAGGAACAAAAACAACCACAGATGATAAGATTAAGACACAATGCAACTTCTAGCAACTTATCATGATCCATTGGACTCTACACCATCACTAAAAAAAACCGACCAGACACATTACACAAGCTATTGTTCAGGTTTAGGAGGTTTAACTTACAGCCAAGGAACCTGGGCTGGGTCCTTGAACCTCCATATACACACTACTCATCTGAGCTTGGTGGATTTGAGTTTTGGATTCATTACCCAACTCCTTTTCCTTGTGTGTTTCGCCCTGTTTGTAAAGCTCACCCTTGGATCCCCTCCTGTCCTCCTGGTCTTCTTGGTTCATACACGACCAGGGGATCAGATAGGAACCCTGAGAATGACTGTGGCTTTTGTTGACTCCATATTGAAGTAAATTTGAGAAAGTCGGTTTGAGCAGTCTTCAAGAGGGTGTGAGCTTTGAGCTTGTGCTTGATGTGTAAAGGTCATCACATAACATTTAATAACCTGTCACCACAACTAAAGACAGGTATCAAAAGACAATAAAGAGATCAGAACATGGTTTCTCACCAAGTCTGATCTCCAAAAACACCTTAACAAAGAACACAATGGACATAAACCTTCTTGAAACTATTCAAGCAACAACACTGAATCCTAATTATCATAACTAACCATTCAGGTAACATAGAAACATCACAACCTAACACCAGGTCTAAACAACATTTTAAAAGAAATTTCTAAACTTTTTCTTGACAATTTTGAAGCAAATAAACCAGACAATTTTCTAGACAAGATTAGAATAATATAATGGCAAATTTTTTTTTTTTCCAGAGACAGAGATTAAAAATAGCACTAAGACTCTTAACAAAATTCTAAGGCAGACAAATACTTAGACAAAATGACAATTAGACAGTCTTTTCATGTGTAGAAACTAGACAAGAACAACAAGCTAGTTTCTAAACACCCTAAGACAACACAAACGACCAGCACACACAGTGCTTTTATTAGAGTAGAAGATTCAGCTTACTCTCAAGAAACCTGAGCTGGTTTCTTGACTCTCCAGCCCATGGGGGCTTATTGAAAGTACATTTGTTTCAGATGTGGATTGAATATCCACCACCTATCCTTAGTGAGTCCTTCCTTGCAGTGCTGACTCTTCTGACCTTTCTTCTCTTCCAACTTGAAGTAGGATTTGTTGGACAGAGACTGAGCTTCTGGTTGCCTCTCATTAACATGAGCAAAGACCTTGCAGATTTTCCATGGAGCTTCATCTGAAGTATGGCTCCAAACACCTTTGCCTCTAGGGTTTTTCTTCATCATTCTGACCCAGAAAGAGTAGTTTGGAGTTTTGAGCTTCACTGAACTCGCCCATGCTTGAATATTCATGATCTTGAAGTTTTTTTTTTTTTTTTTTTTTTGGACCAGTGGATAATAGGATGTTCCTACTGGTTTGAAAGGGACAGGATTTGAAAGACTGGACTTTGATGAAGCTTGCTGAACTGAGCTAAGACTTTCTTGAGTTCCAGAGACTGAGATACTCCTTTATCTTGAGTTCTGGTGAGGTTTTTCCCTCCTGGAAAACCTTTGGACCAGAGGATAAAAGGATGTAACGAACAGGTTTGAACAGATTTTTAAAGAGAGATTTTGGACAGGGATGATTTGCGGAAGCAATATAGGTTCTCAAGAGCTTGAGGCTCTGATACCATGTGAGAATTGAGATGAACTAAAAGGAATATGATGAGAATAAGCTTCTGGTTCAGTATGAAACCAGAGAGAGTGATTGATGAGCAATTGAAAGTAATGAGAGAGTGAAGAGAGTATAAAGTGTTTGGGAGAGTTTCTGAGTATGCTAGAGTATAAGGGAGTAATGGAGGTCGTGAGAGACAAGAGAATAGAGAGAATAGGAGAATCTGAGAGTTTAGTAACCAGAGTATGTGAAGAAAGAGTTTTACTCTCCTTAGTTTACAATCAGATACAGCATTGTCTTAAATAGACAAGCACACATATTAAACAAATACTAAAACAGGGTTTTACTAAACAAATAATATTGTAGGGTTTTCTGATGAAGCCAGGAAGGTACAGCCAAGGTGAATCTCGACCAGAGGGAGTAGAGAGTGACAGGAGAGAGATATGGGCACAGCCTGGTTGGGTGAAAGTGACAACAGGTTCATCCTCTTATGCACATGTGACTTTTACTCTATTTAATTCCCAACTTGTCTCAGCTCTCTCCAACGGTCTGATGCTCCATTTTAACTTCAAATCTGCTTCAGAAGATCAAGCTGGACGAGTTCCTCACCTGCCTTACCATCCAAGTCACTCTAGGTAACTTGGTAGCCAAGACTGTACGGACTGCCTTGTGTAGCAAGGTTTTCCAGACCTGAATCTTTTCAAGTATCTCTTCTTCTCTTTGTCTTCTTTATTTCTAAGATCAATGGATCACACACAGCCATGCTTCTTCCTTCTCCACTCTAACCAAAACTTGGTTCACAAGTCTGTATGAACTAGTCTCATCTTGAAGTATCCGGATTACTTCCTCTACAATATCAAACTTGGATCATGAACCAGATTCTTCTTCTGGTCATTCCCTTCTTCATTTCAACACCCTTTGCCCTATCCGTACAGTCCGTACAAGATGCTTCTATCTTCCTCTCTAATGCTTCTACACTTCCTAAGGTCTCCTCTTCATACCATAAGGCTCTCTTCTTAACACTCCCCCTCAAGCTTAGCTTTGTGACAGTCTAAGCTTGGACAGCCATGAGACCTTCCTCATTAAAAACCTCACTAAGGAAAACCCATTGGGATAAAACCTTAATGAGGGAAAAAGAGTAAAGATCTCACAGCTGAGGGGATCAGCTCCTTCTCTTCCCAAGATCTATGAGTCCCAATCTAATGTGAATGGACTCCATAGTCTTCTGTCTCGCAGCCTTGGTGAACACATCAGCCAACTGATCTTCACTTCTCGTGTAGCAAGGTAAGATCACTCCAAGCACAATCATCTGTCTTACTTTGTGGCAATCAACCTCAATGTGCTTGGTTCTCTCATGGAACACCGAGTTGGATGCAATGTGAATGGCAGCTTGATTGTCGCAATGCATTGTCATTGGAGTGGCTTGATCAATCTCCAAGTGCTTCAAGATGCCTTTGATCCATACCAACTCGTTTGTAAGCTTCAGCATAGCTCTATACTCAGCTTCAGCACTTGAGCATGACACCACCTTCTGCTTCTTGCTCTTCCAAGTTACCAAGTTGCCTCCAATGAATGTGCAATAGCCGGTTGTTGATCTCCTGTCAGCTCTATCTCCTGCCCAATCAGCATCACAATAGCCCACCACTTCTGAGCTTCCATTGCATCCCATCCATACTCCTTGATCCGGCGAGCCATTCAGATACATCAACAGCCTCTCCACCATGCGCCAGTGATGTTCCTTGGGAAGCTGCATGTGTTGGCTCACCTGATTCACGGCAAAACATATATCAGGCCTTGTAATGGTAAGGTAAATCAATTTACCAACTAGTTTTCTATAGAGTTTAGGATCCTGGTAAGGTTTGCTGTCTTCAATCTCCCCCTCTCGTGGG
Source organism: Brassica napus (assembly GCF_020379485.1). Lineage (NCBI taxonomy): Eukaryota > Viridiplantae > Streptophyta > Magnoliopsida > Brassicales > Brassicaceae > Brassica > Brassica napus. The sequence goes on along the minus strand of NW_026016747.1, from coordinate 32,571 downwards.
ACTTTGTAGCCATCCTCCATAGGCATCCTTGCTGTCTTGCCTCCATAAGCACCTGCACCTTTCAAAAGATCAAGTGTATACTTTCTTTGGGACATGAACAACCCTTCCTTGGATCTACATATCTCAATTCCAAGAAAGTATTTCATTTCTCCCAAGTCTTTAATCTCAAACATGGATTTAAGGAACTCCTTGGTTGCTATGATACCTTCCTTGTCACTCCCTGTGATAATGATATCATCAACATACACAAGGAGTGCAATCATACCTGAGGTAGTGGTAAGAGTGAAGAGGGTGTGGTCTAGTTCAGACTTCTTGAAGCCTCGGCCATTCAGAGTTGTGCTCAACTTGTTATACCAAGCTCTTGGTGATTGCTTCAACCCATAAATGGCTTTCTTTAGCCTCAGAACATTCCCTCTCTTTACTAGATGTTCTAGGCCTGGTGGAGGATACATATACACTTCATCCTCAAGCTCTCCTTGCAGAAATGCATTCTTTACATCCATTTGCCACAATCCCCATCCAAGGTTCACAGCCAAGCTTAAAATAATCCTAATGGTGTGTAGCTTGGCTACTGGAGCAAATGTCTCAATGTAATCCTCTCCATATGTCTGAGTGAACCCTCTTGCTACTAGTCTAGTCTTCTTCCTCTCAATCGACCCATCAGCCTTGTACTTGATTGTAAAGATCCATCTACTAGACACAGCTTTCTTCCCTTTTGGTAGTTCACTCTCATACCATGTATCATTCTTTATCATAGCTCCTGATTCAGCTCCTACTGATTCCTTCCATTCCTTATCTTCCATTGCCTCTTCATAGCTTCTTGGAATGTGATTCTCATCTAAGTTTACCATGAAAGCACAATGTGCTTCTGGATATTGAGCAAAAGAACACACGGCCTGAGTAGGATGCTTCACAGCTTGGGCATTGTAGTACACTCTCGTGTTTACCCAACTAGAAGGATCCTTTCTCAGCCTTGTACTCCTTCTCAACACTGGCCCTTCTTGCGCCATTTCTTGTTCTTCTTCTACTTGTGGAGTCACTGCTTCAGTCTGTTCTTCAGCTTCAGCTCTAGCTTCTCCTTGTCTCTGATCTTCGTCATTCTGACTTTCATTCAGTTCTTCCCTTGCTGATCCTTCTCCACTTTGGACAGGAGAATCAGTTCCTCTGTTTCCTAGCTCACCGGCCTCTTCTAAGCCTTGGTCCTCTAGTTCAGATACTGATTCACTTCCCCCCTCATGTGCAAAGTGGGATGGTTCTTCTGCTGCAGCTGGAGTAGGTTCTGGACGCCTACTCTGATCCTGGGACACTCCAATTCCGAGCCCCTCTAGGATGTTTCTCAAGCAAGCAGCTCTTTCTGATGGCTGGGAGAGATCCTCCAAGTCTTCCCATGTCTGCTCATCATAGTATCCTTTGTCTTCCATGAATCTGACATCCCTTGACACTAGGACTCTCCTAGCAGTAGGATCATAGCATTTGTATCCCTTCTGTGAAGTAGAATACCCAATCATCATAGCCTTGGTGCTCTTTGCTTCTAGTTTGTTTCTCTGCTCGCCTGGTACAAGAACATAACACACGCATCCAAAGGTCCTCAGGTGATCCAAGACTGGCCTGCTCTTGTTGAGTACCTCAAATGGAGACTGATCTGCCAAGATCCTGGTTGGTATCCTGTTGATGAGATAGCACGCAGTCATCACAGCATCACTCCAATACCTCTTGGGAACCCCTTTGTGGAACATCATGGACCGGGACACCTCCATGAGATGTCTGTTCTTCCTTTCCGCAACTCCATTCTGCTGTGGAGTGTATGGGCAGCTAGTCTGGTGAAGAATCCCATGCTGAGCAAGGTGATCACGAAATGCATGCCCAGTATACTCCCCACCATTATCAGACCTGAAAATCTTAATCTTGGCATGATATTGGTTAGTCACATAGGCTTGAAAATTTTTAAATGCATCAAGGACCCTATCTTTAGTTTTAATCAATGTTAACCAGGTGTATTTGGATTTTTCATCAATGAATGTGACATAATACTTGTAATCATCCCTAGATAAGCAAGGTGCCGTCCAAACATCAGAGTGAATTAAATCAAAGCAGTTTGCATAAAGAGTAGATGATCTCTGAAAAACAGTCTTACAATGTTTGCCCAAAATACATGCCTCACAATCATTATTTTTAAACATGACACCTGGTAACATAATGCTTAAAGCCCTAACATGTGGATGTCCTAGCCTAGCATGCCACAGAGCATCAGTACTTAAGGAAGAAACAGAACTAAACGAGAAACAAGAACTAGAAATAGGTGCAAGGTCTTCAATCATGTAAAGATCCCCCTTGGTAGCTCCTTGCCCAATCAACTTACTGCTCTTAATATCCTGAAACTTAACATCATTAGGACTGAAAATAACATTGCATTGAAGATCAGTAGTGCATTTCTTAACTGATAAAAGATTAGAGGTGAACTCAGGCATGTAAAAGGCTTTTGACTCCTTATTAAACAAGTTCAGTTTACCAATGCCCCTAATGGGAATTCTATCTCCATTTGCAATCATAACATGTCCAAGGGCAGGTTCTATGTCTTTTATCAGATTGTTATCACTAATCATGTGATGAGATGCACCAGAATCAATTATCAATGGTTTATGCAAGCTCCTAGCAGTATTGGTTCTAGATGTTTCATTTTCAGCTTTCAGGCTCTTGACTACTCCTAACAATCTATCAGTTATGCTAGTATGAGCAGTGGCAGTACATGAGATTTTAAACATGTCTAGCAGTTTATCAGAGATACTAGGTAATGTATGAGCAGAGTATGAGTATCCAAGAGTGTTGCCTAGCATTTTACCAGACTCCTTGAGGGCTCGGATGAAAGCCTCAAAGTCAGCCTTGGTGATCACCTCCTGAGAAGTTAGAGCTCTGCCTTCACTTTCACCCGCCTTGACATTTGGACTAGCCCCTGATGAGCCGGCACCACTTGCTTCAGCAGAAAGGTGAGCCTTAGCTTCTCTATCCTTGTTGAACTTGCTAGGCCTGAGGTGTGGATGTAGGATCCAGCACTGACTCTTCTTATGCCCCTGCCGCTTGCAATGCTCACAGCTTCCCTCATACTTCTCATACTTCCTTCCATCTCCACGGTACGCTGCCTTGTTTGCTTGTGCCTCTTCTGCTTTATGAGCCGTGGACATCCCCTTCTTGCCTCCAAACAACCCAAGAGAGCCTTCCTCCTTCTGAAGTTGTGCGCATACCTCCTCCATGGATGGGAGAGTTGGTGATCTCAGGATATGCTTGATCACATCCTGGTAGCTTTCATCTAGAGTCATCAATAGCCCAAACACCTGATCTTGCTCTCTCCTCTCAATGAGCGATTCCTCATCAGTAGTGTTGGGTCTAAGACTCTCAAGTTCGGACCACAAAGCTCCAAACTTCCCCATGTGCTTGGTGAGATCTTCTCCATCTTGCCTCAAGACACTGATGGTTTGCTTCAGATCAAACACCCGACTTATGTTGGACTTGTTTCCATACCTCTTATGGAGCATGTCCCAAAGGCGCTTAGGAGTCTCAAAGTGCACGTAAGCTTCAAGTATGGGGAGCTCCAGAGAGGCATGGAGCACAGACAGCACCATCAAATCCTCTTGGACCCATCTCTTTGCTTCAGCTACCGCAAGAGTCTTCCCGTCGCCTTCTTCTTCATCTTCTTTGGCCACTGGCTCCGGACCATCATCTGTGATGTGGTTCCACAGCCCTAGCCTTCCAATGGTAGTCCTCACCAACTGGGACCACATCAAGTAGTTCGAGCCTCCCTTCAGTGCAACCGGAACCGTCACCAGTTTGCTAAAGTTGGTCGTCTCCATCTCCTCTTCTTTATCACACAAGAACAAACTCGCAAATGTAAAGAAAGGAACAAGGGTCTCTCAATACCAAAGCCAACCTGGCTCTGATACCATATGAGATTAGAGAGTAGAATAGGTATTGAGAGATTAAGAGAGATTTGGTAAGAGATTAAGAGAAGTTTAGGAGAGATTGTGAAAGAAATGGAGAGATTTATGTATGAACCATGATGAACAAGAGAGAGACTAGAGAGAGAGTAACATGATTCGCATTAATTGATTAATCAGAGAGAGTTTACACTTATATATGAAGCTTAAGACACTAGGGTTTAGACTGCATAAAGGAGAAAGCATGTGAAGTCAAGATACAGCTAAGGGCGCATTTGAATCCTTCCAATGAGAGTCTCCACATGTGTAAGGCATCTTTGAATATGCCTTTACCTTTCCAGCTCTTGCCAGACTGTCAGACGCGTTCCTCCTTATCCTCTCAACGTTCGGATCAAGCTCAGCCTTAAGGTAAAGTAACTCTAGCTGGTTTACTTTTACCTGAGCTGAGTAACCCCTTAACCGCGCATGATGGTACGGCCTGATCGTCCGTACCCTTTGCCCTATCCGTACAGTCCGTACAAGATGCTTCTTTCTTCCTCTCTAATGCTTCTACACTTCCTAAGGTCTCCTCTTCATACCATAAGGCTCTCTTCTTAACAATGATTGGGTATTCTACTTCACAGAAGGGATACAAATGCTATGATCCTACTGCTAGGAGAGTCCTAGTGTCAAGGGATGTCAGATTCATGGAAGACAAAGGATACTATGATGAGCAGACATGGGAAGACTTGGAGGATCTCTCCCAGCCATCAGAAAGAGCTGCTTGCTTGAGAAACATCCTAGAGGGGCTCGGAATTGGAGTGTCCCAGGATCAGAGTAGGCGTCCAGAACCTACTCCAGCTGCAGCAGAAGAACCATCCCACTTTGCACATGAGGGGGGAAGTGAATCAGTATCTGAACTAGAGGACCAAGGCTTAGAAGAGGCCGGTGAGCTAGGAAACAGAGGAACTGATTCTCCTGTCCAAAGTGGAGAAGGATCAGCAAGGGAAGAACTGAATGAAAGTCAGAATGACGAAGATCAGAGACAAGGAGAAGCTAGAGCTGAAGCTGAAGAACAGACTGAAGCAGTGACTCCACAAGTAGAAGAAGAACAAGAAATGGCGCAAGAAGGGCCAGTGTTGAGAAGGAGTACAAGGCTGAGAAAGGATCCTTCTAGTTGGGTAAACACGAGAGTGTACTACAATGCCCAAGCTGTGAAGCATCCTACTCAGGCCGTGTGTTCTTTTGCTCAATATCCAGAAGCACATTGTGCTTTCATGGTAAACTTAGATGAGAATCACATTCCAAGAAGCTATGAAGAGGCAATGGAAGATAAGGAATGGAAGGAATCAGTAGGAGCTGAATCAGGAGCTATGATATGTTAAGTTATGGAGATGATTAAGTGAGATGATCAAGGGTTTACATAAGAAGAAAGATCAAGAGAAGAGATGGAGTAGTTGTGTACGGACATGTACGGATAGGGAGTGGCCGTACAGTCTAGGTATCTTGGGAAGGAAGGCAATCATTTATCTGACTTAGAGTGGACAAAGACTCGACCAGAGAGAGAGGCTTTAGGCCAGGACCGTTGGAGGATCAGATAGAGCCGCGGTCTAGCTGTTGCTAGCTGTAAAGGCAAAAGGAGCATCTCAAAGATCCTTTTGGCATCAAGCGTGTAACAGCTCTCATCCGTTCATTCAAATGAGGCGCGCCCCTTCTAGTTTGACTACACATGCTTAGTCTTTAGGTTTTGCTTTCACTATTACAAAACCCTTGTATGCTGATCCATATAAATATGTAATCTCTCCATAATAATAAATCAGACAGTTCTATCCTATTAATCTCTCTACACATTTCGATCATGATTATCCATTAGTCACTAATCCTTTCTCTACTCAACCTAAATCATACTACTCTCTCATATACAACTCAGATTCTCTAAATCTCATATGGTATCAGAGCCAGGTTCGAAAGAATCTGAGTTCTTGTTTTGAAACGTTGAGAAACAAGTTTGAAGCTTTGCAACCATCCGTGGAAGACCAAAGCTCAAAGGTGTTCATCCTTGCGTGTGTGTGGGTTCTAGACAAGTTCAGATCAGTTCTTACAAGATTCGTTGGTTCAAGGTCTCATCTAACTCAAGCTTTCGAAGTCAAGTGGTGTTAAGATGGAGAACATGAAGATGAAGGTGGCGATTACCTTTAAGGGGAACAACTACCTGGTTTGGTCTCGCCTAGTGAAGACAACCGTTGGAAGTAAGGGCTTGTGGAGTCATGTTATACCGGGTGAAGCTCCGAAGCTCATTACTCAAGGAGAGGGCCAAGAAGAGGTCTCAAGTGAAGCTGTAGAGAAGTGGCAGCAAGAGGACATGGTGGTGATGTCTGTTCTTCATGGGTCGTTGGAGCCGGCGATACTGGAGGCATACAGCTACTGTGAGACAGCCAAGGAGCTGTGGGACACTTTGAAGAAAGTGTATGGGAACACTTCAAACCTGAGCCGGGTCTTTGAAGTGAAGCAAGCCATCAACAACCTAGCTCAAGAAGACATGGAGTTCACCAAGCATTTGGGGAGGTTCCGGTCTTTGTGGTCCGAGCTAGAGATGTTGAGGCCAAGCACAACCGATCCAGACCAGTTGAATGAGAGGCGCGAGCAAGACAAGGTGTTTGGGTTACTACTCACGCTGAGTCCTGCCTATTCCGGCCTCATCCAGCACATGTTAAGGTCTGATAAGCTTCCTGATCTTGAGGATGTATGCTCACAGATTCAGAAAGAGCAAGGCTCCATTGGATTGTTTGGAGGCAAAGGAGGGCTCTCATTGGCGAACCAAGCTGCTCAAGCGGATCAGAATGAAGCTCCTCAAGCAAACAAGGCGGTTCATGGCAAGTATGAGGACAAGAGGTTCAATGGGAACTGTGACCACTGCAAGAAGCATGGGCACAAGAAGAGTCAGTGCTGGATCCTTCATCCTCACCTGAAGCCGGCTAAGTTCTTGAAAGATAAGGAGGCAAGGGCACACATGACCGAGAGCTCCTCGGGTGCTGGGTCATCAAGCAGGGCAAATGAAGGAGAGGTGCGTGATGTGGGTGATGGGAAGTCACTTGTGGCTTACACAGGAGGGCCAAGCAACAATGACTACATCCGGAGATCAGACATGGACGCCCTCATCAAGATGCTCAAAGAAAACGGTAACAAAAGTAGTATCAACTATGGTTATTCATTTGGTGCATCCCTGATTGAGAACATAACTGATGGTATTGAAAGTGATTCTAGAAGTGCTAGGATTGAAAATGCATTCATTGAAAGTGATTCTAGAAGTGCTAGGATTGAAAATGCATTCATCAACTTAAGGAATGATTATAAACAGGTTAAGACTCTCTATCAAGCTCACACTGCTAGTAATAAGTCTAAAGCATTGATAGTTGACTCTGGTGCATCTCATCATATGATAAGTGACACTAGATTGATTAAGGATATTGAACCTGCCAATGGAAATGTAATGATTGCTAATGGTGATAAAATTCCCATAAAAGGGATAGGAAAACTTAAGTTGTTTGAAAAAGAATCCAAAGCCTTCTACATGCCTGAGTTTACATCTAATCTACTGTCGGTTAAGAGATGTGCTACTGACTTGCAATGCAATGTTATATTCAGCCCTAATGATGTAAAGTTTCAGGATATTAAAAGCAGCAAGGTGATTGGGAAAGGAGTTACTAAAGGAGACCTTTACTTACTTGAAGATCTTGCTTCTGTTCCTAATCATTGTTGTTCATTTACATTTGCTTCTGATTCTGTCTCTAGTTTAAATAAGAATGCATTATGGCATGCTAGACTAGGTCACCCTCATGTTAAACCTTTGAACTTAATGGTACCAGGTGTTATTTATGAGAATAAAGATTGTGAGACTTGTATTCTAAGCAAGCATTGTAAGAATGTGTTTCCTAAATCTACAACAGTCTATGAGAATTGCTTTGATTTGATTCATTCGGATGTGTGGACTGCTCCTTGTATGTCTAGGGATAACTTTAAGTATTTTGTCACATTCATTGATGAAAAATCCAAATACACCTGGTTAACCTTAATCCAAACCAAAGATAGGGTACTTGATGCATTTAAGAACTTTCAAGCTTATGTGACTAACCAATATCATGCCAAGATTAAAATTTTTAGATCAGATAATGGAGGAGAGTACACAAGCTTGGCGTTCAAACAACATCTAGCTCAGCATGGAGTGCTCCATCAGACTAGTTGCCCCTATACTCCTCAGCAAAATGGTGTGGCTGAGAGGAAGAACAGACATCTCATGGAAGTGGCAAGGGCTCTCATGCTTCAAGCAAACGTTCCCAAAAGGTTTTGGAGTGATGCTGTATCTACTGCATGCTACTTGATCAACAGAACTCCAACTAAGGTGTTGGATGATCATGCTCCATTTGAAGTTCTAAACAAGCACAAGCCGGTTCTTGACTACCTAAGAGTCTTCGGCTGCTTGTGTTATGTGCTGATTCCGGGAGAGCTGCGCAACAAGCTTGAAGCTAGGAGCACCAAAGCCATGTTTATTGGATATTCAACAACTCAAAAGGGGTATAGGTGTTATGATCCAGTTACACGGAGGGTCTTGACTTCTAGAGATGTGAAGTTCATTGAATCACGGGGATACTATGATGAGAAGAATCAGGAAGACTTGAAGGATATTACATCAGACAAGGCTGGTGTGCTGCGGATTATCTTGGAGAACCTTGGCATTAAGGTGTCTCAAGACCAACATAGTGGAGGGAGCTGTCCGGAAACATCTCCACAACCTATGGAAGCTACAGAACAACCCCACCTTCATCATGAGGGGGGAGAAGAAACAGGAGCTCAAGAAAGCTCAAGTGATAGAAGAGGAGATGATTTGGCGTCACATGATCAAGGTGGTGTAGAAACAACACAAGATGGTGTGGAGACCGAATCAGTATCAGTGGAAGAGTCATCAGGTGATGAAACTCAAGAAGAAGTGAGAGAGCCGACTCCTCAACCACAGCCACAACTAAGAAGAAGTACAAGGCTGAGGAAGGATCCTTCCTCTTGGGTAAACACGAGAGTGTACTACAATGCCCAAGCTGTGGAGCATCCTTCTCAAGCTGTGTGTTCCTTTGCTCAGTATCCTAAAGCACATTGTGCATTCATGGTAAATCTAGATGAGGGTTATATACCAAGAAGCTATGAAGAGGCAATACAAGACAAGGAGTGGAAGGAATCAGTTGGAGCTGAGGCAGGAGCTATGATCAAGAATGATACATGGTATGAGAGTGAGTTGCCTAAAGGGAAGAAGGCTGTGACTAGTAGATGGATCTTCACAATCAAGTATAAGGCTGATGGCCAGGTTGAGAGGAAGAAGTCAAGACTGGTTGCAAGAGGTTTCACTCAAACGTATGGAGAAGATTACATTGAGACCTTTGCACCAGTAGCTAAGCTACACACAATCCGGATTGTATTGAGCTTGGCTGTGAATCTTGGATGGGGCTTATGGCAAATGGATGTGAAGAATGCATTTCTACAAGGAGAACTTGAGGATGAAGTGTATATGCATCCACCTCCAGGCTTGGAACACTTGGTGAAGAAAGGGAATGTGTTAAGACTAAAGAAAGCCATCTATGGGTTGAAGCAATCACCAAGAGCATGGTATAACAAGCTGAGCACTACCCTTAATGGCCGAGGCTTCAAGAAGTCTGAACTAGATCACACTCTCTTCACTCTCACAACTCCCTCAGGTATGATTGCCCTCCTTGTGTATGTTGATGATATCATTATCACAGGAAGTGATAAGGAAGGTATCATAGCAACCAAGGAGTTTCTTAAATCCATGTTTGAGATTAAAGACTTGGGAGAAATGAAATACTTTCTTGGAATTGAGATATGTAGATCCAAGGAAGGTTTGTTCATGTCCCAAAGGAAGTATACACTTGATCTTTTGAAAGGTGCAGGTGCTTATGGAGGCAAGACAGCAAGGATGCCTATGGAGGATGGTTACAAAGTCCCACGAGAGGGGGAGATTGAAGACAGCAAACCTTACCAGGATCCTAAACTCTATAGAAAGCTAGTTGGCAAATTGATTTATCTTACCATAACTAGACCTGACATTTGTTTTGCTGTGAACCAGGTGAGCCAACACATGCAAGTGCCTAAGGAGCATCATTGGCGCATGGTGGAGAGGATCTTGATGTATCTCAACGGCTCACCTGATCAAGGAGTATGGATGGGTTGCAATGGAAGCACTGAAGTGGTTGGATACTGTGATGCGGATTGGGCCGGTGATAGAGCAGACAGGAGATCAACCACAGGCTATTGCACATTCATTGGAGGCAACTTGGTTACTTGGAAGAGTAAGAAGCAGAAGGTTGTGTCTTGCTCAAGTGCAGAAGCTGAGTATAGAGCTATGCTGAAGCTGACCAACGAGCTGGTGTGGATCAAGGGTATCTTGAAGCATTTGGAGATTGATCAAGCCACGCCAATGACCATGCATTGTGATAACCAAGCTGCCATCCACATTGCATCCAACTCGGTGTTCCATGAAAGAACCAAGCACATTGAAGTTGATTGTCACAAAGTGAGGCAGATGATCATCTTAGGAGTCATCTTGCCATGCTACACAAGAAGTGAAGATCAGTTGGCTGATGTGTTTACTAAGGCTGCGAGACAGAAGACAATGGAGTCCATTCACATCAGGTTGGGCCTCATTGATCTTGGGAAGAGAAGGAGCTGATCCCCTTGGCTGTGAGGTCTTTACTCTTTTTCCCTCATCAAGGTTTTGTCCCAATGGGTTTTCCTTGGTGAGGTTTTTAATGAGGAAGATCTCATGGCTGTCCAAGCTTAGACTTTCACAAAGCTAAGCTTGAGGGGGAGTGTTAAGTTATGGAGATGATTAAGTGAGATGATCAAGGGTTTACATAAGAAGAAAGATCAAGAGAAGAGATGGAGTAGTTGTGTACGGACATGTACGGATAGGGAGTGGCCGTACAGTCTAGGTATCTTGGGAAGGAAGGCAATCATTTATCTGACTTAGAGTGGACAAAGACTCGACCAGAGAGAGAGGCTTTAGGCCAGGACCGTTGGAGGATCAGATAGAGCCGCGGTCTAGCTGTTGCTAGCTGTAAAGGCAAAAGGAGCATCTCAAAGATCCTTTTGGCATCAAGCGTGTAACAGCTCTCATCCGTTCATTCAAATGAGGCGCGCCCCTTCTAGTTTGACTACACATGCTTAGTCTTTAGGTTTTGCTTTCACTATTACAAAACCCTTGTATGCTGATCCATATAAATATGTAATCTCTCCATAATAATAAATCAGACAGTTCTATCCTATTAATCTCTCTACACATTTCGATCATGATTATCCATTAGTCACTAATCCTTTCTCTACTCAACCTAAATCATACTACTCTCTCATATACAACTCAGATTCTCTAAATCTCATATGATAAAGAATGATACATGGTATGAGAGTGAACTACCAAAAGGGAAGAAAGCTGTGTCTAGTAGATGGATCTTTACAATCAAGTACAAGGCTGATGGGTCGATTGAGAGGAAGAAGACTAGACTAGTAGCAAGAGGGTTCACTCAGACATATGGAGAGGATTACATTGAGACATTTGCTCCAGTAGCCAAGCTACACACCATTAGGATTATTTTAAGCTTGGCTGTGAACCTTGGATGGGGATTGTGGCAAATGGATGTAAAGAATGCATTTCTGCAAGGAGAGCTTGAGGATGAAGTGTATATGTATCCTCCACCAGGCCTAGAACATCTAGTAAAGAGAGGGAATGTTCTGAGGCTAAAGAAAGCCATTTATGGGTTGAAGCAATCACCAAGAGCTTGGTATAACAAGTTGAGCACAACTCTGAATAGCCGAGGCTTCAAGAAGTCTGAACTAGACCACACCCTCTTCACTCTTACCACTACCTCAGGTATGATTGCACTCCTTGTGTATGTTGATGATATCATTATCACAGGGAGTGACAAGGAAGGTATCATAGCAACCAAGGAGTTCCTTAAATCCATGTTTGAGATTAAAGACTTGGGAGAAATGAAATACTTTCTTGGAATTGAGATATGTAGATCCAAGGAAGGGTTGTTCATGTCCCAAAGAAAGTATACACTTGATCTTTTGAAAGGTGCAGGTGCTTATGGAGGCAAGACAGCAAGGATGCCTATGGAGGATGGCTACAAAGTCCCACGAGAGGGGGAGATTGAAGACAGCAAACCTTACCAGGATCCTAAACTCTATAGAAAACTAGTTGGTAAATTGATTTACCTTACCATTACAAGGCCTGATATATGTTTTGCCGTGAATCAGGTGAGCCAACACATGCAGCTTCCCAAGGAACATCACTGGCGCATGGTGGAGAGGCTGTTGATGTATCTGAATGGCTCGCCGGATCAAGGAGTATGGATGGGATGCAATGGAAGCTCAGAAGTGGTGGGCTATTGTGATGCTGATTGGGCAGGAGATAGAGCTGACAGGAGATCAACAACCGGCTATTGCACATTCATTGGAGGCAACTTGGTAACTTGGAAGAGCAAGAAGCAGAAGGTGGTGTCATGCTCAAGTGCTGAAGCTGAGTATAGAGCTATGCTGAAGCTTACAAACGAGTTGGTATGGATCAAAGGCATCTTGAAGCACTTGGAGATTGATCAAGCCACTCCAATGACAATGCATTGCGACAATCAAGCTGCCATTCACATTGCATCCAACTCGGTGTTCCATGAGAGAACCAAGCACATTGAGGTTGATTGCCACAAAGTAAGACAGATGATTGTGCTTGGAGTGATCTTACCTTGCTACACGAGAAGTGAAGATCAGTTGGCTGATGTGTTCACCAAGGCTGCGAGACAGAAGACTATGGAGTCCATTCACATTAGATTGGGACTCATAGATCTTGGGAAGAGAAGGAGCTGATCCCCTCAGCTGTGAGATCTTTACTCTTTTTCCCTCATTAAGGTTTTATCCCAATGGGTTTTCCTTAGTGAGGTTTTTAATGAGGAAGGTCTCATGGCTGTCCAAGCTTAGACTGTCACAAAGCTAAGCTTGAGGGGGAGTGTTAAGAAGAGAGCCTTATGGTATGAAGAGGAGACCTTAGGAAGTGTAGAAGCATTAGAGAGGAAGATAGAAGCATCTTGTACGGACTGTACGGATAGGGCAAAGGGTACGGACGATCAGGCCGTACCATCATGCGCGGTTAAGGGGTTACTCAGCTCAGGTAAAAGTAAACCAGCTAGAGTTACTTTACCTTAAGGCTGAGCTTGATCCGAACGTTGAGAGGATAAGGAGGAACGCGTCTGACAGTCTGGCAAGAGCTGGAAAAGTAAAGGCATATTCAAAGATGCCTTACACATGTGGAGACTCTCATTGGAAGGATTCAAATGCGCCCTTAGCTGTATCTTGACTTCACATGCTTTCTCCTTTATGCAGTCTAAACCCTAGTGTCTTAAGCTTCATATATAAGTGTAAACTCTCTCTGATTAATCAATTAATGCGAATCATGTTACTCTCTCTCTAGTCTCTCTCTTGTTCATCATGGTTCATACATAAATCTCTCCATTTCTTTCACAATCTCTCCTAAACTTCTTTTAATCTCTTACCAAATCTCTCTTAATCTCTCAATACCTATTCTACTCTCTAATCTCATATACCAAGCCACTTGCCTAGATGATGATCAGCTTGATGGTAAGATCACATGAATGGTGATGAGTGTGTCTTGGTGGCTCAAGCTTCTACCAAGACAGTCTTCTTGCTTCTTAGAGATCTTCAGTATGTTTCCAACGGCTTCCTTGAGTCTCCTTGTCATTGCACGAGTGATAGGACCTGTGGGAATGGCTAGGACAGCTTCCTCTTCAGCTAGTGTATCTTCAGTCTCTCCTTCTTCATCTTTATCAACTAGCTGGTCCATGATCATATCAATTCCCAAACTGGGAAACTGGAATCACCTGATTTGAAAGTGGGATAACTTCTTCATCCCAACTCCTATGAGATTTATTCAACTTCCTGGTGATTATCCAACACTTTATGTATCCAAATCAAGCTTCTTACAAAGTGATTCATCCTGGTTTGATTGGAACGACGGAGAAGCTGTCCTATTCCCAAACTGGGAAACTGGAATCACCTGATTAGAAAGTGGGATAACTTCTTCATCCCAACTCCTATGAGATTTATTCAACTTCCTGGTGTTTCTCCACCATTTATGTATCAAAATCAAGCTTCTTACAAAGTGATTCATCCTGGTTTGATTGGAACGACGAAGAACCTGTCCTATTCCCAAACTGGGAAACTGGAATCACCTGATTAGAAAGTGGGATAACTTCTTCATCCCAACTCCTATGAGATTTATTCAACTTCCTGGTGATTCTCCAACACTTTATGTATCCAAATCAAGCTTCTTACAAAGTGATTCATCCTGGTTTGATTGGAAAGACGGAGAAGCTGTCCTATTCCCAAACTGGGAAACTGGAATCACCTGATTAGAAAGTGGGATAACTTCTTCATCCCAACTCCTATGAGATTTATTCAACTTCCTGGTGTTTCTCCACCATTTTATGTATCCAAATCAAGCTTCTTACAAAGTGATTCATCCTGGTTTGATTGGAACGACGAAGAAGCTGTCCTATTCCCAAACTGGGAAACTGGAATCACCTGATTTGAAAGTGGGATAACTTCTTCATCCCAACTCCTATGAGATTTATTCAACTTCCTGGTGTTTCTCCAACCCTTTATGTATCCAAATCAAGCTTCTTACAAAGTGATTCATCCTGGTTTGATTGGAACGACGAAGAAGCTGTCCTATTCCCAAACTGGGAAACTGGAATCACCTGATTAGAAAGTGGGATAACTTCTTCATTCCAACTCCTATGAGATTTATTCAACTTCCTGGTGATTCTCCAACACTTTATGTATCCAAATCAAGCTTCTTACAAAGTGATTCATCCTGGTTTGATTGGAACGACGAAGAAGCTGTCCTATTCCCAAACTGGGAAACTGGAATCACCTGATTAGAAAGTGGGATAACTTCTTCATCCCAACTCCTATGAGATTTATTCAACTTCCTGGTGATTCTCCACCATTTTATGTATCCAAATCAAGCTTCTTACAAAGTGATTCATCCTGGTTTGATTGGAACGACGAAGAAGCTGTCCTATTCCCAAACTGGGAAACTGGAATCACCTGATTTGAAAGTGGGATAACTTCTTCATCCCAACTCCTATGAGATTTATTCAACTTCCTGGTGTTTCTCCAACACTTTATGTATCCAAATCAAGCTTCTTACAAAGTGATTCATCCTGGTTTGATTGGAACGACGAAGAAGCTGTCCTATTCCCAAACTGGGAAACTGGAATCACCTGATTTGAAAGTGGGATAACTTCTTCATCCCAACTCCTATGAGATTTATTCAACTTCCTGGTGATTCTCCAACACTTTATGTATCCAAATCAAGCTTCTTACAAAGTGATTCATCCTGGTTTGATTGGAACGACGAAGAAGCTGTCCTATTCCCAAACTGGGAAACTGGAATCACCTGATTTGAAAGTGGGATAACTTCTTCATCCCAACTCCTATGAGATTTATTCAACTTCCTGGTGTTTCTCCAACACTTTATGTATCCAAATCAAGCTTCTTACAAAGTGATTCATCCTGGTTTGATTGGAACGACGAAGAAGCTGTCCTATTCCCAAACTGGGAAACTGGAATCACCTGATTAGAAAGTGGGATAACTTCTTCATCCCAACTCCTATGAGATTTATTCAACTTCCTGGTGTTTCCCCACCATTTTATGTATCCAAATCAAGCTTCTTACAAAGTGATTCATCCTGGTTTGATTGGAACGACGAAGAAGCTGTCCTATTCCCAAACTGGGAAACTGGAATCACCTGATTTGAAAGTGGGATAACTTCTTCATCCCAACTCCTATGAGATTTATTCAACTTCCTGGTGATTCTCCAACACTTTATGTATCCAAATCAAGCTTCTTACAAAGTGATTCATCCTGGTTTGATTGGAACGACGAAGAAGCTGTCCTATTCCCAAACTGGGAAACTGGAATCACCTGATTAGAAAGTGGGATAACTTCTTCATCCCAACTCCTATGAGATTTATTCAACTTCCTGGTGTTTCTCCACCATTTTATGTATCCAAATCAAGCTTCTTACAAAGTGATTCATCCTGGTTTGATTGGAACGACGAAGAAGCTGTCCTATTCCCAAACTGGGAAACTGGAATCACCTGATTAGAAAGTGGGATAACTTCTTCATCCCAACTCCTATGAGATTTATTCAACTTCCTGGTGATTCTCCAACACTTTATGTATCCAAATCAAGCTTCTTACAAAGTGATTCATCCTGGTTTGATTGGAACGACGAAGAAGCTGTCCTATTCCCAAACTGGGAAACTGGAATCACCTGATTAGAAAGTGGGATAACTTCTTCATCCCAACTCCTATGAGATTTATTCAACTTCCTGGTGTTTCTCCACCATTTTATGTATCCAAATCAAGCTTCTTACAAAGTGATTCATCCTGGTTTGATTGGAACGACGAAGAAGCTGTCCTATTCCCAAACTGGGAAACTGGAATCACCTGATTAGAAAGTGGGATAACTTCTTCATCCCAACTCCTATGAGATTTATTCAACTTCCTGGTGATTCTCCACCACTTTATGTATCCAAATCAAGCTTCTTACAAAGTGATTCATCCTGGTTTGATTGGAACGACGAAGAAGCTGTCCTATTCCCAAACTGGGAAACTGGAATCACCTGATTTGAAAGTGGGATAACTTCTTCATCCCAACTCCTATGAGATTTATTCAACTTCCTGGTGATTCTCCAACACTTTATGTATCCAAATCAAGCTTCTTACAAAGTGATTCATCCTGGTTTGATTGGAACGACGAAGAAGCTGTCCTATTCCCAAACTGGGAAACTGGAATCACCTGATTAGAAAGTGGGATAACTTCTTCATCCCAACTCCTATGAGATTTATTCAACTTCCTGGTGTTTCCCCACCATTTATGTATCCAAATCAAGCTTCTTACAAAGTGATTCATCCTGGTTTGATTGGAACGACGAAGAAGCTGTCCTATTCCCAAACTGGGAAACTGGAATCACCTGATTTGAAAGTGGGATAACTTCTTCATCCCAACTCCTATGAGATTTATTCAACTTCCTGGTGATTCTCCAACACTTTATGTATCCAAATCAAGCTTCTTACAAAGTGATTCATCCTGGTTTGATTGGAACGACGAAGAAGCTGTCCTATTCCCAAACTGGGAAACTGGAATCACCTGATTAGAAAGTGGGATAACTTCTTCATCCCAACTCCTATGAGATTTATTCAACTTCCTGGTGTTTCTCCACCACTTTATGTATCCAAATCAAGCTTCTTACAAAGTGATTCATCCTGGTTTGATTGGAACGACGAAGAAGCTGTCCTATTCCCAAACTGGGAAACTGGAATCACCTGATTAGAAAGTGGGATAACTTCTTCATCCCAACTCCTATGAGATTTATTCAACTTCCTGGTGATTCTCCAACACTTTATGTATCCAAATCAAGCTTCTTACAAAGTGATTCATCCTGGTTTGATTGGAACGACGAAGAAGCTGTCCTATTCCCAAACTGGGAAACTGGAATCACCTGATTAGAAAGTGGGATAACTTCTTCATCCCAACTCCTATGAGATTTATTCAACTTCCTGGTGATTCTCCACCACTTTATGTATCCAAATCAAGCTTCTTACAAAGTGATTCATCCTGGTTTGATTGGAACGACGAAGAAGCTGTCCTATTCCCAAACTGGGAAACTGGAATCACCTGATTTGAAAGTGGGATAACTTCTTCATCCCAACTCCTATGAGATTTATTCAACTTCCTGGTGTTTCTCCAACACTTTATGTATCCAAATCAAGCTTCTTACAAAGTGATTCATCCTGGTTTGATTGGAACGACGAAGAAGCTGTCCTATTCCCAAACTGGGAAACTGGAATCACCTGATTTGAAAGTGGGATAACTTCTTCATCCCAACTCCTATGAGATTTATTCAACTTCCTGGTGATTCTCCAACACTTTATGTATCCAAATCAAGCTTCTTACAAAGTGATTCATCCTGGTTTGATTGGAACGACGAAGAAGCTGTCCTATTCCCAAACTGGGAAACTGGAATCACCTGATTTGAAAGTGGGATAACTTCTTCATCCCAACTCCTATGAGATTTATTCAACTTCCTGGTGATTCTCCAACACTTTATGTATCCAAATCAAGCTTCTTACAAAGTGATTCATCCTGGTTTGATTGGAACGACGAAGAAGCTGTCCTATTCCCAAACTGGGAAACTGGAATCACCTGATTAGAAAGTGGGATAACTTCTTCATCCCAACTCCTATGAGATTTATTCAACTTCCTGGTGTTTCTCCACCACTTTATGTATCAAATCAAGCTTCTTACAAAGTGATTCATCCTGGTTTGATTGGAACGACGAAGAAGCTGTCCTATTCCCAAACTGGGAAACTGGAATCACCTGATTTGAAAGTGGGATAACTTCTTCATCCCAACTCCTATGAGATTTATTCAACTTCCTGGTGATTCTCCAACACTTTATGTATCCAAATCAAGCTTCTTACAAAGTGATTCATCCTGGTTTGATTGGAACGACGAAGAAGCTGTCCTATTCCCAAACTGGGAAACTGGAATCACCTGATTTGAAAGTGGGATAACTTCTTCATCCCAACTCCTATGAGATTTATTCAACTTCCTGGTGATTCTCCAACACTTTATGTATCCAAATCAAGCTTCTTACAAAGTGATTCATCCTGGTTTGATTGGAACGACGAAGAAGCTGTCCTATTCCCAAACTGGGAAACTGGAATCACCTGATTTGAAAGTGGGATAACTTCTTCATCCCAACTCCTATGAGATTTATTCAACTTCCTGGTGATTCTCCAACACTTTATGTATCCAAATCAAGCTTCTTACAAAGTGATTCATCCTGGTTTGATTGGAACGACGAAGAAGCTGTCCTATTCCCAAACTGGGAAACTGGAATCACCTGATTTGAAAGTGGGATAACTTCTTCATCCCAACTCCTATGAGATTTATTCAACTTCCTGGTGATTCTCCACCACTTTATGTATCCAAATCAAGCTTCTTACAAAGTGATTCATCCTGGTTTGATTGGAACGACGAAGAAGCTGTCCTATTCCCAAACTGGGAAACTGGAATCACCTGATTAGAAAGTGGGATAACTTCTTCATCCCAACTCCTATGAGATTTATTCAACTTCCTGGTGATTCTCCAACACTTTATGTATCCAAATCAAGCTTCTTACAAAGTGATTCATCCTGGTTTGATTGGAACGACGAAGAAGCTGTCCTATTCCCAAACTGGGAAACTGGAATCACCTGATTAGAAAGTGGGATAACTTCTTCATCCCAACTCCTATGAGATTTATTCAACTTCCTGGTGTTTCTCCACCACTTTATGTATCCAAATCAAGCTTCTTACAAAGTGATTCATCCTGGTTTGATTGGAACGACGAAGAAGCTGTCCTATTCCCAAACTGGGAAACTGGAATCACCTGATTTGAAAGTGGGATAACTTCTTCATCCCAACTCCTATGAGATTTATTCAACTTCCTGGTGATTCTCCAACACTTTATGTATCCAAATCAAGCTTCTTACAAAGTGATTCATCCTGGTTTGATTGGAACGACGAAGAAGCTGTCCTATTCCCAAACTGGGAAACTGGAATCACCTGATTTGAAAGTGGGATAACTTCTTCATCCCAACTCCTATGAGATTTATTCAACTTCCTGGTGATTCTCCACCACTTTATGTATCCAAATCAAGCTTCTTACAAAGTGATTCATCCTGGTTTGATTGGAACGACGAAGAAGCTGTCCTATTCCCAAACTGGGAAACTGGAATCACCTGATTAGAAAGTGGGATAACTTCTTCATCCCAACTCCTATGAGATTTATTCAACTTCCTGGTGATTCTCCACACTTTATGTATCCAAATCAAGCTACAAAGTGATTCATCCTGGTTTGATTGGAACGACGAAGAAGCTGTCCTATTCCCAAACTGGGAAACTGGAATCACCTGATTAGAAAGTGGGATAACTTCTTCATCCCAACTCCTATGAGATTTATTCAACTTCCTGGTGATTCTCCACCACTTTATGTATCCAAATCAAGCTTCTTACAAAGTGATTCATCCTGGTTTGATTGGAACGACGAAGAAGCTGTCCTATTCCCAAACTGGGAAACTGGAATCACCTGATTTGAAAGTGGGATAACTTCTTCATCCCAACTCCTATGAGATTTATTCAACTTCCTGGTGATTCTCCACCACTTTATGTATCCAAATCAAGCTTCTTACAAAGTGATTCATCCTGGTTTGATTGGAACGACGAAGAAGCTGTCCTATTCCCAAACTGGGAAACTGGAATCACCTGATTTGAAAGTGGGATAACTTCTTCATCCCAACTCCTATGAGATTTATTCAACTTCCTGGTGATTCTCCACCACTTTATGTATCCAAATCAAGCTTCTTACAAAGTGATTCATCCTGGTTTGATTGGAACGACGAAGAAGCTGTCCTATTCCCAAACTGGGAAACTGGAATCACCTGATTTGAAAGTGGGATAACTTCTTCATCCCAACTCCTATGAGATTTATTCAACTTCCTGGTGTTTCTCCAACACTTTATGTATCCAAATCAAGCTTCTTACAAAGTGATTCATCCTGGTTTGATTGGAACGACGAAGAAGCTGTCCTATTCCCTGTTGACATGAAGCAATAAAGAGAGGAGAATGAAGTAAGAAGCAAGAGGGGAACAATTACATCCGGATCAAGCAATCACTCAACTTACCTTGCTAGACAAGTCTGTCCGTACAAGACAACCCTAACTTGGAGTGCAAGACATAAGAGTGACTGATGTAGAAGAGAAGAAGGCAAGAAGAATGTTTGGAATCGCCTAAGGGAAGTGGGGAACCGTTGAGAGTGCAGGTCACGGGTCTGGTTAAGGATTCAAAGTCTTCCCACCCGTTAGGACCTGTCACTATCCAGGACCACTTTGCCCATCTCTCCTCTGTCTTAACTTCTTTGTTTATTGTTTCCTTAATGTCGACATCTTGCTGTATGAATTCTATAAATGGGTTGTTCCCATAAACAAATCATTCAAGGGAAAAGAGTTCTCTATTATTCTCTTTGTCAATCTCTCTCTCTCTCTCACGGTTCAACCTAGTTCTTCTCTAATCTCTTCACAAATCTTCCTTAAACTCTCACATAAATCCTATAAAACTCTCATGGTATCAGAGCAGCTGTGCTCTTGAGACCTAAATCTCTTTTTCTTCCGCGAACTCTCTGTGTTTTATTTCTATTTTTGGCAAAGTTCATCCTGTTCTTGAGGTGTTCTTCAATCTCATTTCCAGAATTTGCCAAAAGTAGCAAAGTTCATCCAAAACTTTCGTTTCTCTTTCTCTCTTGATGGATACCTCCGAGAACCCAAAGATGGTAATGATACCAGTTACTCTCAAGGGTCCTAACTACCTGACATGGGCAAGACTTGCCAAAACAGCTCTCGGAGGCAGAGGTCTTTGGGAGATTGTTGAAGAAGGCCGCCCCACCAAGAAGACTGTCCTAGGAGAGGATGGCAAAGAAGTGGTGGTTGCGGATGCTGGGGATAAGAAGAAAGGTCAGGAGGACCTCATGGTGTTGTCTATCATCCAGAATAGCCTCGCCCCTTCTCTCCAAGAGGCTTATGCATTCTGTGAAACTTCCAAGGAGCTGTGGGATACTCTCAAGAAGGTGTATGCCAACAAATCCAACATCAGCAAGGTGTATGAAGTAAAAGGAGCAATCAATTCTCTAAGTCAAGAGGACACAGACTTTGATGCTCATTTTGGGAAGTTCCGGTCTCTATGGGCTGAGCTAGAGATGCTCAGACCCGCAACAGTTGATCCGGATGTTCTACATGAAAGAAGGGAGCAAGATAAGGTCTTTGCCTTGCTGCTCACTCTCAACCCAGGGTATGATGACCTTATTAGGCACATACTGAGGAACAAGGAGCTTCCATCTCTAGATGAAGTGTGTGCTGAGATTCAGAAGGAGCACGGCTCAGTGGGTCTCTTTAAGAGAAAGGGAGAGCTAGTGATGGCCAATCAAGCTGAAGGAGCCGAGAGCAAACCTGCCGGAGTAGCCAACAAAGGGTACTACAAGCCGGAGGAAAAGAAAGTGTGGGTGTGTGATCATTGCAAGAGGAAGGGTCACGGCAAGGACAAGTGCTGGATACTTCACCCACACCTCAAACCGGCTAAGTTCAAGACTGATGGTCGGGCAAACTACTCAGGTGATGTAGGAGAAGCTTCCACGGCCTACCGCACTCATGAGGGCAAGGGAAACCAGGATGAGTCCATCAAGAAATCTGACATTGAGGCACTCATCAAAGCTCTCAAGGAGTCTGGTAAAACTCTTGGTTCCTCCCTTAGTGCATCATATCAATTGCCTAGGAGTTTATTCACGGCGTTTCAAGTTGCTCATGAATCTGATAGAGTTAAACCCTTAGTCATAGACTCAGGAGCCTCTCATCACATGATTAGTGATTTAAATTTGATTAAAAATATCACTCCTGCAGTAGGAAATGTTATGATAGCTGATGGTAACAAGGTTCCAATTAAAGGCATAGGGGAACTTAAATTATTTGAGAAAGAATCCAAAGCTTTCTACATGCCTAGTTTCACTTCTAATCTATTATCTGTGAAAAGGGTGACCAATGACTTGAATTGCAATGTTATATTTACGCCTGATGATGTCTACTTTCAGGATATTGACTCATGTAGGTTGCTTGGCAAAGGTGTGAGCAAGGGAAACCTGTACTTGCTAGAAGACACTAAGCTTGCATCCGATCTATCTGTTGCTTTCAATTCAAGTTTTAATTTCCCTAAAGATGTAATGTGGCATGCTAGATTAGGACATCCTCATTCTCGTGCCTTGAACATCATGTTGCCTAGTATTTCATTCCAGCAAGATTGTGAAGCTTGTATCTTAGGAAAACATTGCAAAACTGTATTTCCCAAGTCTAGTACAATCTATGAACACTGCTTTGATTTAATCCACTCGGATGTATGGACAGCTCCATGTCTTTCTAGAGAACATCACAAGTATTTTGTGACCTTTATTGATGAGAAATCCAAGTACACATGGATCACTCTCTTACAATCAAAGGATAGGGTCTTAGATGCATTTATAAACTTTGAAACATATGTCTCTAACCATTATAATGCCAAAGTTAAGATTTTGAGATCAGATAATGGAGGAGAGTACACCAGCAATGCATTCAAAGCTCATCTAGCCAAACAAGGTGTGATTCATCAAACCAGCTGTCCATACACTCCCCAACAAAATGGTGTGGCCGAGAGGAAGAACAGGCATCTCATGGAGGTCACTAGGAGCATGATGTTCCATACTAGTGTCCCAAAGAGCTTTTGGGGTGATGCGGTCCTAACTGCATGCTACCTGATCAACCGCATTCCTACCAGAGTTCTACAAGACTGCTCTCCATTTGAGGTATTGAACAAAGCTAAACCATCTATTGATCATATGCGTGTGTTTGGGTGCCTTTGTTTTGTTTTGAAACCAGGAGAACTGAGGAACAAACTGGAGGCTAAGAGCACAAGAGCTATGTTCATTGGGTATTCACCAAACCAGAAGGGCTATAAGTGCTATGAACCAGAGACTAGGAGAGTCTTGGTATCTAGAGATGTGAAGTTTGTAGAAACCAGAGGGTACTACAACAACAAGGATTGGAATGAGCTGGAGAACTTGTCTCAATCCGCATCAGATAGAGCAGCCAATCTCAGACAAGTCATGAGGAGACTTGGGGTCAGCTTACCTATGGAAGAGCCGGGACAAGCAGGATCAGATAATGTGGGAGGATCAAGCCGGTCTGAAGAGCAAACCGAGACAACTACAGATGAAGTTGAGATCCAAGAAGCTGCTCCCCTTGATCCTGAGGGGGGAAATCAGGGTGAACCACCTGTATCTGAGGAAGTTCATGATCAAGAAGAGCACCATGACCAAGAGGAGGAAGTGGAGGATCAGAATCAGAACTTGGAAGGTGGAGAAGGCACTCAGAATGAAAATGATCAGCCAGTACTTAGGAGAAGTACTAGGATCAAGAAGCCGGCTTCAAACTGGAACAACACCAGAGTCTACTTCAATGCAGAGGCAGTAGCTCACCCACCCAGTGGCGTGTGCTCCCTAGCTCACTATCCAGAAGAACATCAAGCCTTTGTGGGCTCATTGGATCAGGAATGGATACCAAGAACATATGCAGAAGCTATGGAAGATGATGAATGGAGGGAATCAGTGAATGATGAAATGGGAGCCATGGAGAGGAACAACACCTGGTATGAGACAGAGCTTCCAAAAGGAAAGAAAGCCGTGACCAGCAGACTCATACACACTATCAAGTATCTTGCAAATGGAAAGCCAGAAAGAAAAAAGACCAGATTGGTAGCAAGAGGATACACACAAGTTTATGGAGAAGACTATCTAGACACCTTTGCACCAGTGGCCAAGCTTCACACAATCCGGATTATCCTTTCATTGGCAGTAAATCAAGAGTGGGATCTTTGGCAAATGGATGTGAAGAATGCCTTCTTGCAAGGTGAACTAGAAGATGAGGTATATATGAGACCACCGCCGGGAATGGAAGAGATGGTGAAACCAGGGAATGTACTCAGACTCAGAAAAGCCATATATGGTTTGAAACAATCACCAAGAGCTTGGTATCACAAGCTGAGCACTACACTGAATGGGAGAGGCTTTGTGAAGTCTCAAGCGGATCACACACTCTTCACTCTCACCAGCAAGCAAGGGATTGTTGTGATTCTAGTCTATGTGGATGATATCATCATCACTGGTTGTGACAAGGAGGGGATCAGTTCAACCAAGACCTTTCTTAAAGCCGCATTTGATATCAAAGACCTAGGAGAACTGAAGTACTTCCTCGGCATTGAGATGTGCAGATCAAAGGAAGGATTGTTCATGTCCCAAAGAAAGTATACCCTGGACATCTTAAAGGAGGCAGGAGATCTTGGAGGAAGACAAGCCAAGACACCACTTGAAGAAGGTTACAAGGTATTGCGAGAGGGGGAGTATGAAGATACTCCATTTGAAGATGTCAAACAATATAGACGGATGGTTGGGAAGCTGATCTATCTAACCATCACTCGGCCAGATGTGTGCTTTGCAGTTAATCAAGTAAGCCAACATATGCAAACTCCCAAGGTTCATCACTGGAACATGGTGGAGAGGATACTAAGATACTTGAGAGAGGCACCAGGTCAGGGTGTATGGATGGCTTGCAACAAGAACACTGAGGTGATAGGATACTGTGATGCAGATTGGGCTGGGGACAGAATAGACAGAAGATCAACCACCGGCTATTGTACATTCATTGGAGGAAATCTGGTCACTTGGAAGAGCAAGAAACAGAAGGTAGTGTCTTGCTCTAGTGCAGAAGCAGAGTACAGATCAATGAGGAAGCTAACCAGTGAGCTTATCTGGATAAAAGGGCTTCTAGGCGACTTGGGAATTGAGATCAAAACTCCCATGACCATGCATTGTGACAACCAAGCCGCAATACACATTGCATCCAACTCAGTCTTCCATGAGAGGACAAAACACATAGAAGTGGACTGCCACAAGGTAAGACAAGCAGTAGAGCAGCAAGTGATTCTCCCATGTTATACAAGAAGTGAGGATCAGCTGGCTGACATCTTCACCAAGGCGGCCAGTAGCAAAGTTTGTGAGTCCATTCTTCCAAGACTTGGACTCATAAACCTCCCATGTCAATAATCCCCTCACCATGGAGTATTCTACTCTTTTTCCTTTGCTTGGTTTTTATCCCAAGTGGTTTTTCCAAGTAAAGGTTTTAATGAGGGAATGCTTCATGGTTTCCAAGCTTGACAATCACCACTGTCAAGCTTGAGGGGGAGTGTTGACATGAAGCAATAAAGAGAGGAGAATGAAGTAAGAAGCAAGAGGGGAACAATTACATCCGGATCAAGCAATCACTCAACTTACCTTGCTAGACAAGTCTGTCCGTACAAGACAACCCTAACTTGGAGTGCAAGACATAAGAGTGACTGATGTAGAAGAGAAGAAGGCAAGAAGAATGTTTGGAATCGCCTAAGGGAAGTGGGGAACCGTTGAGAGTGCAGGTCACGGGTCTGGTTAAGGATTCAAAGTCTTCCCACCCGTTAGGACCTGTCACTATCCAGGACCACTTTGCCCATCTCTCCTCTGTCTTAACTTCTTTGTTTATTGTTTCCTTAATGTCGACATCTTGCTGTATGAATTCTATAAATGGGTTGTTCCCATAAACAAATCATTCAAGGGAAAAGAGTTCTCTATTATTCTCTTTGTCAATCTCTCTCTCTCTCTCACGGTTCAACCTAGTTCTTCTCTAATCTCTTCACAAATCTTCCTTAAACTCTCACATAAATCCTATAAAACTCTCATTCCCAAACTGGGAAACTGGAATCACCTGATTAGAAAGTGGGATAACTTCTTCATCCCAACTCCTATGAGATTTATTCAACTTCCTGGTGTTTCTCCACCATTTTATGTATCAAAATCAAGCTTCTTACAAAGTGATTCATCCTGGTTTGATTGGAACGACGAAGAAGCTGTCCTATTCCCAAACTGGGAAACTGGAATCACCTGATTTGAAAGTGGGATAACTTCTTCATCCCAACTCCTATGAGATTTATTCAACTTCCTGGTGATTCTCCACCACTTTATGTATCCAAATCAAGCTTCTTACAAAGTGATTCATCCTGGTTTGATTGGAACGACGAAGAAGCTGTCCTATTCCCAAACTGGGAAACTGGAATCACCTGATTTGAAAGTGGGATAACTTCTTCATCCCAACTCCTATGAGATTTATTCAACTTCCTGGTGATTCTCCAACACTTTATGTATCCAAATCAAGCTTCTTACAAAGTGATTCATCCTGGTTTGATTGGAACGACGAAGAAGCTGTCCTATTCCCAAACTGGGAAACTGGAATCACCTGATTTGAAAGTGGGATAACTTCTTCATCCCAACTCCTATGAGATTTATTCAACTTCCTGGTGATTCTCCACCACTTTATGTATCCAAATCAAGCTTCTTACAAAGTGATTCATCCTGGTTTGATTGGAACGACGAAGAAGCTGTCCTATTCCCAAACTGGGAAACTGGAATCACCTGATTTGAAAGTGGGATAACTTCTTCATCCCAACTCCTATGAGATTTATTCAACTTCCTGGTGATTCTCCACCACTTTATGTATCCAAATCAAGCTTCTTACAAAGTGATTCATCCTGGTTTGATTGGAACGACGAAGAAGCTGTCCTATTCCCAAACTGGGAAACTGGAATCACCTGATTAGAAAGTGGGATAACTTCTTCATCCCAACTCCTATGAGATTTATTCAACTTCCTGGTGATTCTCCAACCACTTTATGTATCCAAATCAAGCTTCTTACAAAGTGATTCATCCTGGTTTGATTGGAACGACGAAGAAGCTGTCCTATTCCCAAACTGGGAAACTGGAATCACCTGATTTGAAAGTGGGATAACTTCTTCATCCCAACTCCTATGAGATTTATTCAACTTCCTGGTGATTCTCCAACACTTTATGTATCCAAATCAAGCTTCTTACAAAGTGATTC
Organism: Brassica napus; assembly: GCF_020379485.1. Classification (NCBI taxonomy): domain Eukaryota; kingdom Viridiplantae; phylum Streptophyta; class Magnoliopsida; order Brassicales; family Brassicaceae; genus Brassica; species Brassica napus. The sequence continues at coordinate 4,938 of NW_026016747.1, read as the reverse complement.
ATCCTGGTTTGATTGGAACGACGAAGAAGCTGTCCTATTCCCAAACTGGGAAACTGGAATCACCTGATTTGAAAGTGGGATAACTTCTTCATCCCAACTCCTATGAGATTTATTCAACTTCCTGGTGATTCTCCACCACTTTATGTATCCAAATCAAGCTTCTTACAAAGTGATTCATCCTGGTTTGATTGGAACGACGAAGAAGCTGTCCTATTCCCAAACTGGGAAACTGGAATCACCTGATTAGAAAGTGGGATAACTTCTTCATCCCAACTCCTATGAGATTTATTCAACTTCCTGGTGATTCTCCACCACTTTATGTATCCAAATCAAGCTTCTTACAAAGTGATTCATCCTGGTTTGATTGGAACGACGAAGAAGCTGTCCTATTCCCAAACTGGGAAACTGGAATCACCTGATTTGAAAGTGGGATAACTTCTTCATCCCAACTCCTATGAGATTTATTCAACTTCCTGGTGTTTCTCCAACACTTTATGTATCCAAATCAAGCTTCTTACAAAGTGATTCATCCTGGTTTGATTGGAACGACGAAGAAGCTGTCCTATTCCCAAACTGGGAAACTGGAATCACCTGATTTGAAAGTGGGATAACTTCTTCATCCCAACTCCTATGAGATTTATTCAACTTCCTGGTGATTCTCCACCACTTTATGTATCCAAATCAAGCTTCTTACAAAGTGATTCATCCTGGTTTGATTGGAACGACGAAGAAGCTGTCCTATTCCCAAACTGGGAAACTGGAATCACCTGATTTGAAAGTGGGATAACTTCTTCATCCCAACTCCTATGAGATTTATTCAACTTCCTGGTGATTCTCCAACACTTTATGTATCCAAATCAAGCTTCTTACAAAGTGATTCATCCTGGTTTGATTGGAACGACGAAGAAGCTGTCCTATTCCCAAACTGGGAAACTGGAATCACCTGATTAGAAAGTGGGATAACTTCTTCATCCCAACTCCTATGAGATTTATTCAACTTCCTGGTGTTTCTCCACCACTTTATGTATCCAAATCAAGCTTCTTACAAAGTGATTCATCCTGGTTTGATTGGAACGACGAAGAAGCTGTCCTATTCCCAAACTGGGAAACTGGAATCACCTGATTTGAAAGTGGGATAACTTCTTCATCCCAACTCCTATGAGATTTATTCAACTTCCTGGTGATTCTCCAACACTTTATGTATCCAAATCAAGCTTCTTACAAAGTGATTCATCCTGGTTTGATTGGAACGACGAAGAAGCTGTCCTATTCCCAAACTGGGAAACTGGAATCACCTGATTAGAAAGTGGGATAACTTCTTCATCCCAACTCCTATGAGATTTATTCAACTTCCTGGTGTTTCTCCACCACTTTATGTATCCAAATCAAGCTTCTTACAAAGTGATTCATCCTGGTTTGATTGGAACGACGAAGAAGCTGTCCTATTCCCAAACTGGGAAACTGGAATCACCTGATTTGAAAGTGGGATAACTTCTTCATCCCAACTCCTATGAGATTTATTCAACTTCCTGGTGATTCTCCAACACTTTATGTATCCAAATCAAGCTTCTTACAAAGTGATTCATCCTGGTTTGATTGGAACGACGAAGAAGCTGTCCTATTCCCAAACTGGGAAACTGGAATCACCTGATTAGAAAGTGGGATAACTTCTTCATCCCAACTCCTATGAGATTTATTCAACTTCCTGGTGATTCTCCACCACTTTATGTATCCAAATCAAGCTTCTTACAAAGTGATTCATCCTGGTTTGATTGGAACGACGAAGAAGCTGTCCTATCCCAAACTGGGAAACTGGAATCACCTGATTAGAAAGTGGGATAACTTCTTCATCCCAACTCCTATGAGATTATTCAACTTCCTGGTGATTCTCCAACACTTTATGTATCCAAATCAAGCTTCTTACAAAGTGATTCATCCTGGTTTGATTGGAACGACGAAGAAGCTGTCCTATTCCCAAACTGGGAAACTGGAATCACCTGATTGAAAGTGGGATAACTTCTTCATCCCAACTCCTATGAGATTTATTCAACTTCCTGGTGATTCTCCAACACTTTATGTATCCAAATCAAGCTTCTTACAAAGTGATTCATCCTGGTTTGATTGGAACGACGAAGAAGCTGTCCTATTCCCAAACTGGGAAACTGGAATCACCTGATTAGAAAGTGGGATAACTTCTTCATCCCAACTCCTATGAGATTTATTCAACTTCCTGGTGTTTCTCCACCATTTTATGTATCCAAAATCAAGCTTCTTACAAAGTGATTCATCCTGGTTGATTGGATGACGAAGAAGAAGCTGTCCTATTCCCAAACTGGGAAACTGGAATCACCTGATTTGAAAGTGGGATAACTTCTTCATCCCAACTCCTATGAGATTTATTCAACTTCCTGGTGTTTCCCAACACTTTATGTATCCAAATCAAGCTTCTTACAAAGTGATTCATCCTGGTGTTGATTGGAACGACGAAGAAGAAGCTGTCCTATTCCCAAACTGGGAAACTGGAATCACCTGATTTGAAAGTGGGATAACTTCTTCATCCCAACTCCTATGAGATTTATTCAACTTCCTGGTGATTCTCCAACACTTTATGTATCCAAATCAAGCTTCTTACAAAGTGATTCATCCTGGTTTGATTGGAACGACGAAGAAGCTGTCCTATTCCCAAACTGGGAAACTGGAATCACCTGATTTGAAAGTGGGATAACTTCTTCATCCCAACTCCTATGAGATTTATTCAACTTCCTGTATTCTCCAACACTTTATGTATCCAAATCAAGCTTCTTACAAAGTGATTCATCCTGGTTTGATTGGAACGACGAAGAAAGCTGTCCTATTCCCAAACTGGGAAACTGGAATCACCTGATTAGAAAGTGGGATAACTTCTTCATCCCAACTCCTATGAGATTTATTCAACTTCCTGTGTTTCTCCACCATTATGTATCAAAATCAAGCTTCTTACAAAGTGATTCATCCTGGTTTGATGGAACGACGAAGAGAGAACTGTCCTATTCCCAAACTGGGAAACTGGAATCACCTGATTAGAAAGTGGGATAACTTCTTCGTCCCAACCTATTAGATTTATTCAACTTCCTGGTGATTCTCCAACACTTATGTATCCAATCAAGCTTCTTACAAAGTGATTCATCCTGGTTTGATTGGAACGACGAGAAGCTGTCCTATTCCCAAACGGGGAAACTGGAATCACCTGATTAGAAAGTGGGATAACTTCTTCATCAAACTCCTATGAGATTTATTCAACTTCCTGGTGTTTCCCCACCATTTTATGTATCCAAATAAGCTTTACAAAGTGATTCATCCTGGTTTGATTGGAACGACGAAGAAGCTGTCCTATTCCCAAACTGGGAAACTGGAATCACCTGATTTGAAAGTGGATAACTTCTTCATCCCAACTCCTATGAGATTTATTCAACTTCCTGGTGATTCTCCAACACTTTTGTATCCAAATCAAGCTTCTTACAAAGTGATTCATCCTGGTTTGATTACGGAACGAACGAAGAAGAAGCTCCTATCCCAAACTGGGAAACTGGAATCACCTGATTAGAAAGTGGATAACTTCTTCATCCCAACTCCTATGAGATTATTCAACTTCCTGGGTTTTCTCCACCATTTTATGTATCAAAATCAAGCTTCTTACAAAGTGATTCATCTGGTTTGATTGGAACGACGAGAAGAAGAACTGTCCTATTCCCAAACTGGGAAACTGGAATCACCTGATTAGAAAGTGGGATAACTTTTCATCCCAACTCCTATGAGATTTATTTCAACTTCTGGGTGATTCTCCAACACTTTATGTATCAAATCAAGCTTCTTACAAAGTGATTATCCTGGTTGATTGGAACGACCGAAGAAGAAGCTGTCCTATTCCCAAACTGGGAAACTGGAATCACCTGATTTGAAAGGGATAACTTCTTCATCCAACTCCTATGAGATTTATTCACTCCTGGTGATTCTCCAACACTTTATGTATCCAAATCAAGCTTCTTACAAAGTGATTCATCCTGGTTTGATTGGAACAACGAAGAAGCTGTCCTATTCCCAACTGGGGAAACTGGAATCACCTGATTAGAAAGTGGATAACTTCTTCATCCAACTCCTATGAGATTTATTCAACTTCCTGTGATTCTACACCATTTTATGTATCCAAATCAAGCTTACAAAGTGATTCATCCTGGTTGATTGGAACGACGAAGAAGCTGTATTCCCAAACTGGGAAACTGGAATCACCTGATTAGAAAGTGGGATAAACTTCTTATCCCAACTCCTATGAGATTTATTAAACTTCCTGGTGATTTAAACCACTTTATGTATCCAAATCAAGCTTCTTACAAAGTGATTCATCTGGTGTGATTGGAACGACGGAGAAGCTGTCCTATTCCAAACTGGGAAACAGGGAATCACATGATATTAGAAAGTGGATAACTTCTTCATCCAACTCCTATGAGATTATTCAACTTCCTGGTGTTTCCCCACCACTTTATGTATCCAAATTAAGCTTCTTACAAAGAGATTCATCCTGGTTTGATTGGAACGTACGAAGAAGCTGTGCTATCCCAAACTGGGAAAACTGGAATCACCTGATTTGAAAGTGGGATAACTTCTTCATCCAACTCCTATGAGATTTATTCAACTTCATGGTGATTATCCACCACTTTTGGTATCCAAATCACGCTTCTCACAAGTGAGTTCATCCTGGTGGGATTGCACGAACGACGAAGAAGCTGTCCTATCCCAAACTGGGGAAACTGGAATCACCTGATTAGAAAGTGGGATAACTTCTTCATGCCAACTCTATGAGATTTATTACAATCCTGGTGATTCTCCACCATTATATGTATCAAAATCAAGCTTCTTACAAAGTGATCATCCTGGTTTGATTGAACGACGAAGAAGCTGTCC
>NW_026016746.1:20000-25000 GCF_020379485.1 Brassica napus | reverse complement strand
CAACGGCCTGGCCACAAAGGCCATAACCGGCCAGAGAGGCCATTACCTATAAAAGGTTCGGCCATTACCTACAAGCTTGGGGACATAATGAATTTACATGTATAGAATGATAAATAAGATCATATGCATCAGGCCATATAAGTGAGCATAGATATTCCCATCTAAAGAATGAATACGGGTCATTAAAACCAGACATACCATCTTAAGAGATTTTGAAATAAACCACCACATACATATATGTGCCATCTAAGATGGAACCTCAGAAGAGGATTGGGAATATATGTTGGATAGGAGTATTACTTTCTCCACGAATTCAAAGAGACCTTGAGCCAAAACATGGGTGATTGAATAAAGGCCAGGTACGGATTGCATGACCAAAAGCATCCGACTATCCAAACATTAAAGGAGAAAGATTATAAGCTGGATAAAGAAAGAGTAAAGGAATGATAAGAATGGTTTTAACCATCATTGTCTTGGCAAGATCCTCGGACTAGAGAATATGATATAAGACGTCCAAAGAAAGATAATATAAAGATAGCCAATTGAGAAGCTAATCGAGATGCCAGACACTGACCCGAAAAGAATGATTAAGTCATAACCAGCTTAGCACCATATGAACGTCCTAGAAGAGACATAATCAAGTTGCTATAGAGTCTATACAAGATAGACCAAGTGTTCCATAAGATTAAGGAAACTCGGATAGAAAGAAAAGGTGCATAGAATGAAAGATCCGAAGTTATAAGAGAAACCATACAGACATTGAGAAAAGGCTGCGCAGCTACACATCCAAGGTACCAAACCATGTAGTCTTGGGACGCCAAGCTACTAGGTAACAAGGGTCCTGGATAATGAAATCTCAAAGTGATCAGATCATGTCTGGAACATAATGGAACCTCATGAAAGTGTCGACACACACACATGAACATCTATATAAAGATGCATAAGAGAATAGCACTTGAACATAAAGAGATAAGCGAGGATCAGAGAACCCACGAATGAGTACTCATCATACAATCATAGAATCATAAAGATTATAAAGAATAGAAAGAAAAACGTGGAGGTTCAAGTATCTAAAGAGAGATGAGCGTATTGGCCATGTACATATACAGAAACGCCATCCGATAAACCAGTGAAATAGATGGATCTTGTGAGATAAAGAAACCGTGAGAGAAGACACATAATCACGTGACCTAGAGTGTCCATGTCTTCATATTAACAGCATTAGATATAGCTTGTTACACAAGGTACTCACAGAGATCAAAGGAACAGATTATAAGGAGATGAACTCCTATGTGGTGATTGCTGCTACAGATTTTCGATATTAAACCAAGTCTGGTCATAAAGAAAGAAGAATAGATACACTGATGTAGTAAGCAGCATATGGATCACTGGATAAGATAATATAAGATAAGAGAACAGCTTTGTTCCTAAGCTGATTCATGGACTGAAAAGCAGCTGCATATAGTAAAAGAAATTGATCACACATGATCATTGATCTTGGAGTTGTATAAAAGACAATCCAATAAACAGTCCATATACATAAGAGGTTTTATAAGAAATTCCTTGTGCTTATACTAAACCTAAAAGAGGTTAGTAAATATAGAATGAAATCCATGTAGGTGACTGGCTAAAACGTCCAGCACACCAGCTGAGAGCGTCGGCTCTCTGGCCAAAAGCGTCCAGCCCTTAGGCTATAAGCGTCCGGCTCTGTCCATCCAAGGGCGTCCGGCCCCTTCTACCAAAGGACATCCGGCTCATATCCTTTGATCACGGCTAGTATAAAAGATCAACCAACAGGTTGTAATCCGACATCAGATCCCTTAAGGATCCGGCATAGCATAATAGTTTACTGCTGCTGTATAACCTTTGTCGAAAGGTTAAGAGGAGATATTTTGATCTACCCTTCCTGGTCGGATACCAAAAGTGTTATAAGCCCGTGAAGTCAAGATCCATGACCTAATAATGTATATTAAGCATGTGATATGATCCACAGCAACTAAGGTCATGAGACGCCATCATAAGTCATTACCTAAGGCAAGAAAGATCGATGTCCATACATGAGAGTGTTCGGCCGCAGAGCCATGATAAGAGATTGTAAACCTCAAAGCAATAATCATTGAACACTCATAAGGTTAATAAGTGGACAAGTATGGACGTGGCCTATGAACTAGACATGGATCGACCAGATTGAAACATGGTCGAATGATAACTGTCCAAACAAAGTAAAGAGTTTGATGTTCGACGATCACATCTAGACTATGGACAGATGCAAACACGTTTTGTAAAGACCTAATAGTGATCCCTGAGGACAATGTGATTGACATTGCTTAGCACACATGCTTAACCGGGACACTACATGTCAAAAGACATGAGAGACGACCATAAAAGGTCGAAGTGGTCTTGATTACGGTTCAGTAATGAAACTGACCGATTACTCCCATTCTATACTTACAGGATAGATCACGCATTAGATGCGTAGTATGTAGAACCTACACCGAGGTTCACATCAGGGGGAGTAGTGCGTGTTGTACTCTTTTTCCTTCATCATGGTTTTGTCCCACTGGGTTTTCCTGATAAGGTTTTAATGAGGCAACATTAGAGCGTACTACAAATCCTGTATGGTTATGGCATCCAAGGGGGAGTGTTATAAAACATGTGTGGATTGCCATTAACCAAGACAAGAAGAGAAGGCCCATCAGGCCACGACCAGGCCCAGCCATGGCCACGTACAAGAGAGAGAGAGTCGGTCACATCCTAACCGACTTAAGGAGAGAGAGAACCGACAGCAAGGAGGAGAGAGAGTCGGCCAAAGCATTGGCCAACTTAGGATATAGATAGTTTCCTTTCCATGTATTAGTAGATTTCCTATTTCATGTAGGATTAGGATAAGTACTCTTTCCATTTATCTCTATCTTGTAATCCTTATATAAGGAACCCCCTTTGTTCATTAATAATACACAGAAAGAATTACACACGAAATATTCAGTCTCAAACCCTTCTTTTACAACATAACTGATTTAATGAGCCATTCGCAGTTTCACAGTCTGAATTCGTTCATACTTACACATGCATGGCTTAATCTTTGAGACAAGCATATGACTACTGGCAGGATCAACCAGGTAGCATTCATAAATCAGGACAAGACCACGTCATATTCCCGCAAACACATGGAAAGTGGGAACAGACGCAGACTTGACCGTCATCTTTTGTCCGGAGACAAACGTGCTTAGCGGGACAGAATTTCTTCGGGTCACCGCCATAATATTTCCGCAACCGAGATCTCAGCAAACAGCTTATTCACCTTTGCGAACAATGCATAAACTATGCAAAGACGCAAGGATCACAAGTGCCGGCTTATGTGTTCACGACTTCCCCACCGAAGGAGATGCCGCAAACAACATTTTAAGCAAAGCTTAACAATTCCTTCCAGATAGGTACGCAACACAGGCCCCGGATCAGTTCAACAAGCATAAAACTATGCTAGTGAAGAAACTGAGGAGGATAGTTGGTCTGTAGTTGGGTGCGCGAGCACAGAGCCTACAAACACTAGCTATCCAATCACCACTCATACGCCGAATGTTCATTGCCCCGCTAACATCAATCTTTCCAACCACTCTTGAGATGTAATCAAAAAAGCAACTGGAAGACGGATGAAACCAGGCCAAGACCATGCAAGCGCGAAAATTTGAAGTTAGGGGCAAAACGGTCCACCGGAAAATTCGCCGGAAAAGTTCCCGGAAAATTCACCGGGGACAATCCGGCCATCGACCTCAACCCAGCCCTCGATAGTGTTGGACCGAACAGTCCAACACTATGTACCCGAACCGTTCGGGTACTGGGGGGTAGGAGGCTCAAGAGAGTGCCTACCCCTTATATATACAAAACGCTTTTTTTCAGTCTGTCACCAGTAGACATTGGTTGTGTTCCGGGGAGTATTTTTAATGTAAAAAAAAAAATACTTCGAATTTGAATCTGATTTTTTGCATGCTTCATAAGGATGGTTAAAGCTATTTTCTGGTAAATTTTCATAAATTTCTTTTGCTTCTAACCATGTCTTTTGCATGCTACAAAGGTCGGAGTTTCGTGGTCTAAACGGATGTCTACAGCAACTTTTGATCAACACTTGACATCCTAAACTCTTTGTTGACATATTTTTGATGTTTCCTTTCAGAAAACTTTCTTCAAAAATATTAATTTTTGCATTTTTGGCTTCTCGGGTGATTTTGGCTGTCCGTGGGTGATTTTGGCCCACGTGGGCTGTCTGTTCAGTACACACGGACGTCCGTGTGTGTCCGTCAGCACACACAGGACGTCCGTGGCCGTCCGTCAGCACACACAGGACGTCCGGCTGTCCATCAGTACACATATCAGCACGCTCCGTGGACTGTTCGGGTGATTTTGGCCCACGTGGGCTGTCTGTTCAGTACACACAGGACGTCCGTCAGCACACGCAGGACGTCCGTGGCTGTCCGTGTGTGTCCGTGTGTCCGTCAGTGCACACAGGACGTCCGTCAGCACACGCAGGACGTCCGTCAGCACACGCAGGACGTCCGTGGCTGTCCGTGTGTCTCCGTGTGTCCGTCAGTGCACACAGGACGTCCGTCAGCACACACAGGACGTCCGTCAGCACACGCAGGACGTCCGTCAGCACACGCAGGACGTCCGTGGCTGTCCGTGTGTGTCCGTGTGTCCGTCAGTGCACACAGGACGTCCGTCAGCACACACAGGACGTCCGTCAGCACACGCAGGACGTCCGTGGCTGTCCGTGTGTGTCCGTGTGTCCGTCAGCACACGCAGGACGTCCGTCAGCACACGCAGGACGTCCGTCAGCACACGCAGGACGTCCGTGCCTATCCGTTAGCACACACAGACTGTCCGTGGACTGATCCGTGTACTGAACTCATATCAGCATGCTGACCACACATATCAGCATGCTGGCCCTTCCCGTGGACTGTCCGTGTACTGATTTTGGACAACTGATGCACCATGTCAGTACACAT
>NW_026016746.1:0-10000 GCF_020379485.1 Brassica napus | reverse complement strand
GAATAGGCAAGCTTTGTAATAACCCACTAGGCACCTGATGTTCTGCTTTGATGAGTTGGCAAGTGGAACACTTGGCCACCCATTCCGCTACATCTGCCTTCATACGGATCCAATGATAGAATTTCTTAAGGTTCTGGTACATCTTGGTCGCCCCAGGATGAACCGAGAATCTGGACTTATGAGCTTCCCTCATAATCTCTTCCTTTAGACTCCTATCATTAGGAACACTGATCCGACCGTTTACTAGGATGGTACCATCCCTTGCGATCTGGTACTCCGTCCTATCATTCTGAGCAACCTTATTCAGGTTCTCGTCCTGACCTTGAGCCAACCGGATTCGGGTAAGCAGGTCGGCTTGGTTAACCGCCTCCAACCCCAAAGCTTCGGTTGTCGTAGTCAGCACATTCAGCCGCAGAGCACGGACCATACCGTCCAGGTCGTCCGCCTCCCGTTCGGCCGATACATCAGCCCTCTTCCGGCTCAAAGCGTCTGCTACCAGATTAGCCTTTCCCGGATAGTAGGTGATGTCCAAATCGTAGTCAGCTACGAATTCCATCCACCTCCTCTGCCTTAAGTTTAACTCAGGCTGGGTGAATATATACTTAAGACTCTTATGGTCCGTAAGTATCTGAACTTTGGCGCCATACAAGTATGATCGCCAAATCTTTAAGGCGAATACTACCGCAGCCATTTCGAGATCATGGGTGGGGTAGTTTCCCTCATGTTTCCTCAATTGCCTGGACGCATAGGCAATGACTTTCCCATGCTGGGTCAATACGCAACCTAGTCCAGTGATGGACGCGTCCGTATAGACCACATATGGTTGGTCGGCCTCCGGAAGTACTAGGACGGGTGCGCTAGTCAGCATGTTCTTAAGTGCGGAGAAACATTCCTCACACTCTTCAGCCCATGTGAACTTAACGTCCTTCCCAGTCAACCGCGTCATAGGCTGAGCCAAGCTTGCGAATCCTTTCACAAACTTCCTATAGTAACCTGCCAGCCCTAAGAAGCTTCTGACTTCCGTAGCACTGCGTGGTCGGGGCCAATCCTTGATTGCCCTGATCTTCTCTGGATCCACCGAGATGCCCTGATCGGAAACAATATGGCCGAGGAACCCAATACTCTTCTGCCAAAAGCTACATTTACTGAGTTTAGCATAGAGTTTGTGTTCTCGTAATCGTTCCAGCACGGCTCTCAAGTGTTTCTTATGAGATTCCTCATCCTTGGAATAAATTAGGATATCATCAATGAAGATGATCACGAATTCATCCAAGAAATCTCGGAACACGCTGTTCATCATTTTCATGAAAGCGGCAGGTGCATTGGTCAGACCGAACGGCATCACTACGAACTCGTAATGACCGTACCTGGTCCTAAATGCCGTCTTCCTAATATCATTTGGCTCTATAGGGATCTGATGATACCCTGAAGCCAAATCAATCTTGGAAAACCACTTGGCTCCTTTGAGTTGATCCAACAGTTCGTCTATCCTGGGCAACGGGTACTTGTTCTTCACAGTGACCCTGTTCAACCCTCGATAGTCGATGCACAGACGCATGCTACCATCCTTCTTTCTCACGAAGAGGACTGGTGCACCCCAAGGGGAGCTACTTGGCCGTATGAACCCCTTGTCAAGCAATTCTTCCAATTGCTTCTTTAGCTCGGCCATCTCGGCCGGAGCCATCCGGTACGGACTCTTGGACAGCGGAGCTGTCCCTGGCTCTAGTTCAATCATAAATGGATCCGACCTATCAGGGGGGACACCCTGAGGTACCTGGAACACATCTCGGAATTTCGACACCAACGAATCCTCTGCAAGGTCTTTCAGACAGACAGAACTGCCCGGCTCTGTAGTTGTAATTGTAGCCAAAAAGGACTGACAACCCTGTTCCAACATCCGAATCGCTCGAACTGCTGAAACCACTACTTTCTCTTGAGCCGGACACAGACATTGGTACTGAATCGGTCGAAGCCCAGTCTCCAATTGCACACGACCTTTATGGCAATCGAGAGTGGCCCGATACTTTCCCAACCAGTCCATACCTAGGATCACTTCGTGATTCTTTAGGTGGACACAGACTAAATCCACAGGGAATACCTTTCCCTGTATTGACACTGGGATATTTGACATGAGACCTAGTGAGTTCATGGCTTGCCCTCCGGCCGCCCTCACTATCCCAAAATTATCTCCAGCGTCCAGACAGAACAGACCCTTTCCGACCAGTCCCGGACTCACAAAACTATGTGTAGCCCCTGTGTCGAAAAGTACGTGGGTTTCCACACCACCAATCATGAGGGTTCCTAACAGAGACCCTCATCAGAATCCCCTAGACATTCTAGGTTCCATACCAAGCATTTCTACTTGAATGTAAAAAGAAAAATTTAGGAATTACCAGAGATCGAATCAAACGATCCAGAAGCGCCGTCGTCCCGGGATAGCTCATACACCCTTGGTGTTGTGGTCGGCCTACTCTGGGTCGACTTGCCTGTGTCTCCACGGCCCTTCCCTTGTCCTCCTTGTAGCTTAGGACAATCTGACTTGTAGTGTCCCCTCTTGCCACATAGGAAGCAAGTCACGGAGCCGCTGCCACTGGACTGGTCTGAGAATTGGTTTGGTCGAGTGCAGTTTTGGATCGTGTGATCCATGCTGCCACATCGCACACAAGCCCCCATGGCCTTCCAGCACTCACCGGGATGATTCTTTCCACACTTGGGACATGTAGGTCGGCCACCAGAGGTCTTACCTCCGTCCACCTGGTCCCACTTCCTCTTTTTATCATTTGTTTTGCCCGACGGGCCAGACTGTGACTTAGCCTTAAGCTTAGCTTCTTCAGCCAAGTTAGACTCTAGCAAAGCCACCCGTTCCACCAGTTCCCCGACGGTGTTGAAAGTGCGGATCGAGCAATGGGTCTTCAGTTCGGGCCTTAGGCCTCGGGTGAACCTACGGACCTGGACTGCCTCGTCCTCCAGCTCTCTTCCAACAAACCGTCTGAGCCGGTTGAATTCTTCTTCGTACTCCCGTACGGTCCTGCGGCCTTGGGCCAAATCTAGAAACTGAGCTTCCAGACGATCCCAAGCCTCAGCAGGGAAGTATTTGCGGTTGAATTCAACTTCAAAATCCGCAAAACTTTCCAGACTCCCATTGGTGCGCTTGTCCACCGCAAGCCACCAGTTATGCGCGTCCCCTTCCAGGAAGTGAACCGCAATGTCGCGTCTGTAATCCACTGGACAGCGAGTTGATTGAAAGTTTCGGACCAACCTACTCCTCCACTCGTCTGCCACAATAGGGTCGGTGCTACCGGAGAAATGCTTCGTACCCAACCGGGATAAATGTTGAAGCAGACTCAGATAGTCCACCTTCTTTCCAGACTTTTCCGGTGGATCGATCTCGATCACCTCGACCGTTTCCACAACTGGACCATTGGTGTTGGGGGTGGTCGTAGCCACAGGCGTAGCCTGGCCAACCGAGGAGTTCACTAGTGGCGTGAACAGTTGCGCCATGGCCGCAACCTGAGTCCCCATTACCTTCATGGCCTCTAACAAGTCCTCTTTGGACAGTGTTGGGGCACATTAGCCGTTCCATCGGCCATTCTCTCATGCTGGTCACCATCGCGGTTAGCGTTCGAGGATTCCACTTCCTCGTCACTCTCCCGATGTTCCTGACCATCCTGTTGCGTCCCCGTAAGATTAGCCTGATCAGTTGGCAACACGTCTCTAGTGTCAGCTGCGGCCGGATCGGTTTGCAATCCGGATAGATTGGTCCCGTCCATGGCCGCTTGACTAGACTGACCGGCTGTTTTCTTACTCTTTCGGGACTTTCCCGATCTGCTTTTTCCAGCCTAAGGATTCAGACAATGTTAGTACGAAACACACTAACATAAACAAAACAAAACAATCCCTAGACTAAGCAATCAAACCTCACCGTGAGACCTAATCAGCTGGCTGCGTGTGTGTGTGTGGACTGCCTAACCCAACTATCCTAGAATCAAGCATGCTCTGATACCAACTTGTAAGACCCGAACCCTGGCCTCTCGACCTGATGGAGTCCGCAGGCTTACTTATTAATTTCTTTGCTTGTTTGATCCATTTTGATGTCTATTAGTTACTAAGTCATATTCGAATATGAGGTTCATAAACAAAGGAACAGATTGCACAGCGGAATAACAATGTATAAACTTTGTATTACTTAGAAACATGAGATTCAATACACAACTTCTTAACAGTCTCGTAGACAATCACTAGTTCATCCCTAGCATCATCTAACCACACGTTACACAGCCTCTCACTGACCGAGCCTTCACGGCTCCTTGGCTTGACCAGAACCATCCTTAGTTCCTGAAACCACAACCAGATAAGCATTAATCATAACCGAGAATAGAACGGATTGATTCTACCATGCTTGGCTTGGTTCCTAGAACTTAGATAAACCTCAGTCAACATAATCACAAAAACGTATGAACCTACCTACCGTATCCTAAGTCATACAACCAACCACCCCTTGACTTAGAATCAGATAGATAGTCCAGAATAGATAACAGAACACACGAACAGATCCGGATCGTTCCCAAAGACCAATCCGTCTATCCGGATAGAATCTAGGTGCGACCGGTCAATGGAGTCCGGCTCAATGGCCCAACGGACTCCCTTACCTGATCCGGCCTTAGGCCTGGATCCAATCGGCCGAGTAAGCCTCAAGCCTAATCCGGAAGGCTTAGCAACCGGTCAGACCTTGCGACTCTACCTTGGCTTAGACAAACCGTGACCTTATCTTCACTAGAAAAGCCATAGGCTGATCCATAAGGATCGGTCCTAACCTGTCCCGAAAGACACCGTTTGGAACATGCACCCTTTGGCCAATCGTGCCTCTTGGTCCTCGTACCTTTTGATGTTCGCAACCTTTGGTAACTCGTACCTTTTGGTCCCTGACACCCTTTGGCAACTCGCAACCTTTGAACACTCATGACTCTTGACAACTCGTGCCCTTTGGGTCATTCCCAACCGTTCGTCCTAACCGCCCAGTCTTGGTGCGATCGGATCATCCGTCTAACCGACCCGTGTCAAGGTTAGCGGTCTAG
This sequence comes from Brassica napus, assembly GCF_020379485.1. Lineage (NCBI taxonomy): Eukaryota > Viridiplantae > Streptophyta > Magnoliopsida > Brassicales > Brassicaceae > Brassica > Brassica napus. Next base: position 4,925 of record NW_026016746.1, on the reverse strand, counting down.
TTATGTACGGCCAAAGCCTAGGGACGTGTCCCTTGGACTCAACCAACACAACCCTTCGTGTTTAACCAGAGAGAAGAGAAGAGAAGCGAATTGAAATAGATAAGGAGAGCCGGATGGGACTTAGGAACCGACCAGAGCCGCCGTGCGGTCGCATGGACCGTCCGTTCGGTCTGATGGAGCCACGGCCCATCACATACCTTGTGAACCACGTCTGGGTTCTCCATGCTCTTCTCCTTGTCTTGATCTCCCATTCTTGACCGGGTTAGTTCTCAAACGATCAGAGTCGCCGGAACACAACACCACCACAATCGGCCTTTCTCTTGGCCGGAACTCTCTCTTTCTCTCTTTCTTTCTCTCTACGTTTTTCTCTGAGTATTTTACTCTGGAATTGGATAATGAAATCGACCAGAGAGCCCCCATATTTATAGAGAACGAGGGGGTAAGTCTTGCCCCACGAACAGGCACGACTTGCTAGCGAATGGGCACCATCGGCCAAGGGTTGTCCCTTTCGGCCACTTGCATCCCTTCGCCCTTTCTGATTGGGTTTGGGGTCGGTCCACAAGCCCAACCCACGCCCTAGGCCTTCTGGGCACAGCCCACAGCCCTGACCAAGGACCCAACAGCCCATGGCCTCATGGCCGGACCTCCCAGCCCGCCACTGACCCAGACCCGGACCATCGGCCTAAAGCCCGGACAGTCCGTCTAGCTGAGATGAGCTGACACTCAGCTGCCTCAGCTGAGTGAGCTAGTTGTCCAGCTAGTGGAGCTGACTTAGTAGGGACTGAGCTGGAGTAAACTGCTCCTAGCTTCCTTGAGCTGGCCAAGCTACTCGTCCACTTTGTCCTAGCTACCGTCTTACTCGTCCTAGCTAACACTTAGCTCGTATAAGGTTAAGTCTAAGTTTCCTTATATCCTTAACCTTCTTTCTCGACCATGGAACGCTTGCCTTGATGTCTCAAGACCGGCTTGTACGTTTCCTCGAACCATGGCCGTCCCAACAATCCTATTCAGGATTGGGGGCGTGACATGCATTCCCTTCCAGAAGTCGGGGTTTGTTTGCACGTATTAGCTCTAGAATTACTACGGTTATCCGAGTAGTAGTTACCATCAACACAAACTTAACTGATTTAATGAGCCATTCGCAGTTTCACAGTCTGAATTCGTTCATCTTAACATGCATGGCTTTATATTTGAGACAAAGCATATGACTACTGCAGATCAAACCAGTGGTAGCATTCAATAAATCAGGACAAAGACCACGTCATATTCCCGCAAAAACCACATCGGGAAAGTGGGGAACAGACGCGACTTGACCGTCATCTTTTGTCCGGAGACAAAGGGCTTAGCGGACAGAATTTCTTCGGGTCACCGCATAATATTTCCGCAACCGAGATCTCAGCAAACAGCTTATTCACCTTTGCGAACAATGCATAAACTATGCAAAGACGCAAGGATCACAATGCCGGCTTAGTGTTCACGACTTCCCACCGAAGGAGATGCCGCAAACAACATTTTAAGCAAGCTTAACAATTCCTTCCAGATAGGTACGCAAAACACAGGCCCCGGATCAGTTTCAACAAGCATAAAACTATGCTAGTGAAGAAACTGAGGAGATAGTTGGTCTGTAGTGGGTGCGCGAGCACAGAGCCTACAAACATAGTATCCAATCACCACTCATACGCCGAAGTTCATTGCCCCGCTAACATCAATCTTTCCAACACTCTTGAGATGTAATCAAAAAAGCAACTGGAAGACGGATGAAACAGGCCAAGACCATGCAAGCGCGAAAATTTGAAGTTAGGGGCAAAACGGTCCACCGGAAAATTCGCCGGAAAAGTTCCCGGAAAATTCACCGGGGAAATCCGGCCATCGACCTCAACCCAGCCCTCGATAGTGTTGGACCGAACAGTCCAACACTATGTACCCGAACCGTTCGGGTACGGGGGGGTAGGAGGCTCAAGAGAGTGCCTACCCCTTATATATACAAACGCTTTTTTTTCAGTCTGTCACCAGTAGACATTGGTTGTGTTCGGGGAGTATTTTTAATGTAAAAAAAAAAATACTTCGAATTTGAATCTGATTTTGCATGCTTCATAAGGATGGTTAAAGCTATTCTGGTAAAATTTCATAATTTCTTTTGCTTCTAACATGTCTTTTGCATGCTACAAAGGTCGGAGTTTCGTGGTCTAAACGGATGTCTACAGCAACTTTTGATCAACACTTGACATCCTAAACTCTTTGTTGACATATTTTGATGGTTCCTTTCAGAAAACTTTTTCAAATATTAATTTTTGCATTTTGGCTTCTCGGGTGATTTTGGCTGTCGGGGTGATTTTGGCCCACGTGGGCTGTCTGTTCAGTACACACGGACGTCCGTGTGTGTCCGTCAGCACACACAGGACGTCCGTGGCCGTCCGTCAGCACACACAGGACGTCGGCTGTCCATCAGTACACATATCAGCACGCTCCGTGGACTGTTCGGGTGTGATTTTGGCCCACGTGGGGCGTGGGCTGTCTGTTCAGTACACACAGGACGTCCGTCAGCACACGCAGGACGTCCGTGGCTGTCCGTGTGTGTCCGTGTGTCCGTCAGTGCACACAGGACGTCCGTCAGCACACGCAGGACGTCCGTCAGCACACGCAGGACGTCCGTGGCTGTCCGTGTGTCTCCGTGTGTCCGTCAGTGCACACAGGACGTCCGTCAGCACACACAGGACGTCCGTCAGCACACGCAGGACGTCCGTCAGCACACGCAGGACGTCCGTGGCTGTCCGTGTGTGTCCGTGTGTCCGCCAGTGCACACAGGACGTCCGTCAGCAACACAGGACGTCCGTCAGCACACGCAGGACGTCCGTGGCTGTCCGTGTGTGTCCGTGTGTCGTCAGCACACGCAGGACGTCCGTCAGCACACGCAGGACGTCCGTCAGCACACGCAGGACGTCCGTGCCTATCCGTTAGCACACACAGACTGTCCGTGGACTGATCCGTGTACTGAACTCATATCAGCATGCTGACCACACATATCAGCATGCTGGCCTTCCCGTGGACTGTCCGTGTACTGATTTTGGACAACTGATGCACCATGTCAGTACACATATCAGCATGCTGGCCCTTCCCGTGGACTGATCCGTGTACTGATCCGTGTACTGAACTCATATCAGCATGCTGACCACACATATCAGCATGCTGGCCCTTCCCGTGGACTGGTCCGTGTACTGATCCGTGTACTGAACTCATATCAGCATGCTGACCACACATATCAGACATGCTGGCCCTTCCCGTGGACTGATCCGTGTACCGATCCGTGTACTGATCCGTGGACTGATCCGTGTACTGAACTCATATCAGCATGCTGACCACATATATCAGCATGCTGGCCCTTCCCGTGGACTGTCCGTGTACTGAGCCGTGTGCTGATCCGTGTACTGAACTCATATCAGCATGCTGACCACACATATCAGCATGCTGGCCTTCCCGTGGACTGATCCGTGTACTGATCCGTGTGTACTGATCCGTGTACGGATCCGTGTACTGAACTCATATCAGCATGCTGACCACACATATCAGCACGCTGGCCTTCCCGTGGACTGTCCGTGTACTGATCCGTGTACTGAACTCATATCAGCATGCTGACCACACATATCAGCATGCTGGCCCTTCCCGTGGACTGTCCGTGTACTGATTTTGGACAACTGATGCACCATGTCAGTACACATATCAGCACGCTGGCCCTTCCCGTGGACTCTGATCGTGTACTGAACTCATATCAGCATGCTGACCATACATATCAGCATGCTGGCCCTTCCCGTGGACTGTCCGTGTACTGATTTTGGACAACTGATGCACCAGTCAGTACACATATCAGCATGCTGGCCCTTCCCGTGGACTGATCCGTGTACTGATCTGGACTAAGCTCGAGTTTTGATGGACTGGACTGTCCAAGTCAGTCTGATTGGTCCAGTAGTACTTATGCTGGCTCGACTTTCCATCATCCAACCAAGTGGTAAGCAAGCGTACTGAAGGGATGAATTAATCTTTTGGGTTTTGATGCTCCGTCAGGATGCTTTGGCCGAGACTTGTGCACACGGGCTGCATTCATCGGCCAATCTGAAATATTAGGTTGAGAGTGAATTTCACCAAGTAAAAATCTCGAACCTCTGACGGGATCTTCTTATATACTTGAATTTTTTGGGTTTTTGGTTTTTAACGTTTTGGGGAGGAACATGTGATTGGAAAGGGGGAGGGTCGAATCTTAGCGACAAAGGGCTGAATCTCAGTGGATCGTGGCAGCAAGGCCACTCTGCCACTTACAATACCCCGTCGCGTATTTAAGTCGTCTGCAAAGGATTCTACCCGCCACTCGGTGGTAATTATAATTCAAGGCGGTCCGAACGGCGCTTCCACCGAACGGACTTAGCCAACGACACGTGCCTTGGGAGCCGAAGCTCCTACTGAGGGTCGGCAATCGGGCGGCGGGCGCATGCGTCGCTTCTAGCCGGATTCTGACTTAGAGGCGTTCAGTCATAATCCAGCGCACGGTAGCTTCGCGGCACTGGCTTTTCAACCAAGCGCGATGACCAATTGTGCGAATCAAACGGTTCCTCTCGTACTAGGTTGAATTACTATTGCGACGCGGGCATCAGTAGGGTAAAACTAACCTGTCTCACGACGGTCTAAACCCAGCTCACGTTCCCTATTGGTGGGGGAACAATCCAACACTGGTGAATTCTGTTCACAATGATAGGAAAGAGCCGACATCGAAGGATCAAAAAGCAACGTCGCTATGAACGCTGGCTGCCACAAGCCAGTTATCCCTGTGGTAACTTTTCTGACACCTCTAGCTTCAAAATTCCGAAGGTCTAAAGGATCGATAGGCCACGCTTTCACGGTTCGTATTCGTACTGAAAAATCAATCAAACGAGCTT
>NW_026016745.1:25000-29430 GCF_020379485.1 Brassica napus | reverse complement strand
TGATTGTATGATTGTATGGGTGAGTACTCATTCGTGGGTTCATGATCCTCGCTTATCTCTTAATGTTAAGTGCTTATTTCTTAACACTTTGGATTCATCTGTGGTGTGTCCGACACCTTCAAGAGTTCCATTATGTTGATAACGTGTAACCCTTATTTAGGGAACACCTTCTTATGTTTATCTTAAGAAGTTTTCCTTTTTACTTTAGGATAAGGATTTGTACTATTTCCTTTTATCCATATCTTGTAATCCCCTATATAAGGGAACACTTTGATTAATGAAATAGACACACGATTTCCCCATCTTTTACAACACGTTATCAGCACGATAGCCTCTAATTCCCTGAGACCTAAATCGATACCTAAAAGCCTATTACCGGCGACTCTAAGCTAAACCCTAGACGTTCTCCATTGCTCCAAAAGCTTGACATCCTCAAGACCGAACGTCCTCAGCTCCCTGATCGCGTCCTCAGCTCGCACACAAGAAGAACGCATCCGTCCAGCAACTAGCTCGCAGCTCGCGTCCGTTCCCAGCTCGCATCCGACTACATCAGCGACCCGATAGGAGGCAGCAAGCGTTCTTTCTCAACAGCTCGAGGTTCTCAGGTGATCCGGTTCTTTACCTCTACAAAACTAAGGTATGAACACAATCTGAGAACATAGAATAAGATCGAAACCCTAATCCATCATTATGGAAATCTTATTCTTGTTTAAACCTTAAAAGAAAATTACAAGATCAAAATCGACAAAGTCTTAGAACTAGAAAGTTGGAAATCGATTCCAAACTAGAACTTGATTGTATGATTGATTGATTGAATCTGAAACCTGGTAAACCCTAATCAAGGAATCGAAACCCTAAACCCTAAAGTTAAAAATCGATTTTAAGATTGCTATTGCTTGTTTGATTTCTTGCCGATTCTTGATGTTTTAGGAATGTTAGATTGTTCTTCTTGAAATAATCTAACTAAGAACACAAAATACTTAAGGCCCTGAAACCTTAACATAAGGTTGATAAGAATTCAAAGATTGAAACCCTAGGGATTATGAAAAGAAGTAAGATAAGGTAGATTGTTTTTACATGAAACCGAATATTGTAATGCATTCACAATTGATCGACCAGCATACAGATTATACAAGTTTAGGTTGTTAGAAAACCTATTGAACCGTGAGGTTCATGATTGATAGCACCATGGTCGTATAGAATTGTTTGAACATCATGAATGCGTAAGACATGTTGTGGCCGAGCTTGTTTATCATGCGGCCACGTGATCATATTATGAACCTAATACATTACATGGTAATATGATTCAGATGTCGAAAATAGCAAACAGAGACTATGCACCCCTCAATCTCTCCGGAGATAACTACTTGCAGTGGGCATTAGACACAAGGATTAGTCTAAAGTCCAAGGGACTCGGTGATACAATCATCGAAGACAACAATGAGAATGAAAAGAACCGATACAGAGCCTTAGGCCTTATGCGGCATCATCTCATTGATGGTCTTAAAGATCAGTACATGACAATCGAGAATCCACTAGATCTTTGGATGGCTTTAAAGAATAGATATGATCACCACAGGATGGTGTTGCTTCCAAAAGCAAGGCATGATTGGATGCATCTAAGATTCTTAGACTATAAGTCGGTGGATGATTACAATTCAGCTCTATTCAAGATTGTCTCAATACTAAAGTTGTGTGGTGAAGAGGTAACCGATAGCATGATGCTTGAAAAGACTTATACTACCTTTAATCACTCGAATTCTGTGTTGCAAGAGCAATACAGGACAAAGGGTTTTGCCACATACACTGATCTGATCTCATGTCTACTCCTGGCCGAGGCAAACAATGAACTCCTACTAAAGAGTAACGGAGTTAGACCGGCCGGGACAGCACCACCACCCGAAGCCCATGAGGTTGAGAAGAAGGATCCCAATGAGACATACTTTGTCCAAGACAACAAGAAACCATACGGCAATAGCCGTGGTGGGTTCAAGAGGCGTGGACGTGATAACTCAAACGGCCGAGATGGCTACTCAACTGGCCGGAAAGGAAACCACAATAACCGTGGTCGTGGTTCCAATTACGGCCGGGGTCGAGGCAGCTACGGCCGCGGACGAGGTGGCATATCCAAACCATCTTACACGTCCAACAAGTCTCTATGCCATAGATGCGGGAGTGACAACCATTGGGCAAAGAATTGTAGAACTCCGAAACACTTGTGCGACCTCTACCAAGAGAGCATCAAGAACAAGAATCCGGAGGCAAATATGATCCAAGAAAACACCCATGAGGACAAGGGATATGGGTATGATGCTGACAATGAATCCGACAAGGATAACCAAGATGACCTAATGGATTTTGAAACATCTGATTGTCTCAAGGACTAGTTTTCGAATCACATTGTCTTATTGCTTTATGTTTTTGATTTGGTGTTTTTATTTTATGTAATGGAATTTTTAATAAGAAGAGTTTTAAACATCTTATGAAGTCTCTAAAGTTTAGAAATTTTATTTATAGAATGAATGATGAGATGAGTATACTTGTGGTGGATAGTGGCACAAGTCATACAATACTTAGAGACAAAAGGTACTTCATAAATCTCACAATGCAAAGCGCAAAGGTACATACCATTGCGGGTGAGGCTAGCCTGATTGAAGGTCACGGCCAAGCCTATGTGATGATGCCTAATGGCACTCACCTAGAGATCAAAACCGCCCTGTATTCCCCAAGCTCTAGAAGAAGCTTATTGAGTTTCAAGGACATAAGATTAAACGGTTTTCACCTTGAAACATGGGAAGAAGGAAACAAGGAGTTCCTTAACATAATTTCGATCACCAAGGGCAATAAGATGATCCTAGAGACTATACCCGCAATGCGTACTGGTCTATACTATGCACGGATCAGTATGATCGAGGCAAATGCCTCCGAGCTATTCACTTTATGGCATAACCGGCTTGGCCATCCCGGAACAAGCATGATGCGAAAGTTGATAATGAATTCACAAGGGCACATGATCAAAGGAGTTATCCCATATAAGAATCTCACATGTGCAGCATGTGCACAAGGGAAACTCATTACTAGGCCATCACCAGCCAAGGTTAACAAAGAAACCTTAAACTTTCTGGAAAGGATTCAAGGAGATATATGTGGACCAATACACCCACCTTGTGGGACGTTTAGATACTTCATGGTCCTCATTGATGCATCGACCAGATGGTCGCATGTCTGCCTACTATCCACTAGGAACCTAGCCTTTGCACGGCTCTTGCCCAAATGATAAGGCTGAGAGCACACTTTCCAGATTTCCCTCTTAAGACTATACGTCTAGACAATGCTGGTGAGTTTACGTCCCAAGCGTTTAATGAATATTGCATGTCCATGGGGGTAAGAATAGAGCACTCCGTGGCACATGTCCATACACAGAACGGCTTGGCCGAATCATTCATTAAACGGATCCAGCTGATAGCCCGGCCACTGCTTATGAAGTCTCAACTTCCGGTATCAGCATGGGGACATGCGGTTTTACATGCAGCAGAACTGATTCGCATCAGGCCATCTAGTGAGCATAGATATTCACCATCCCAACTACTTACGGGTCATGAGCCAGACGTGTCCCACATCAAGACATTCGGATGTGCCGTCTACATTCCAATTGCTCCACCACAGAGAACTAAGATGGGACCACAGAGGAGGATGGGAATATACGTAGGATATGACTCCCCAAGCATCATCAAGTATCTTGAGCCAACAACCGGTGATTTGTTTAAGGCCAGATACGAGGACTCACAGTTTGATGAGTCCACATATCCGTCCTTAGGGGGAGATAACAGCCGGTTGATTTCAAAAGATTTAGAATGGTTTAGACCATCAACATCTTGGCAAGATCCTCGGACTAGAGATTGTGATCTAGAAGTCCAAAAGATTATACATCTACAAGAGCTAGCTAACAAGTTGCCAGAAGCATTTACTGACCCAAATAGAATGACATATCACACAACCCGGCTTGTAATGCACCCATAAGATTGAACGTCCAAGAAGGACAATGTCAAGTGGCTACAGAGTCTAAGCAACGTTTAAAACGTGGTAGACCTATTGGTTCCAAAGACAAACAGCCTCGGAAGTCCAAGAGAGGTGCTGGATCCGAGAGCATCAAAGAAACCGTCCAGGACATAGATGGACCGGTCGAGCCGACCAGGACGGTCGAGCCATGCGTACCGGCCACACCCGATGATCCGGCCGTTCCTCAAAGTGAGGTCCGGGACGCTGGGCTTCACGGGACAGAAGAGCCGGACAATCAAGAGATCTCTATAAACCATGTAATGTCCAGGAAACAATGGAACAGAAAAGATATCAACGTTGATGATTTATTTGCATACAAGGTAGCACTTGAGATCATGGATAAAGATGAGGATCTAGAACCCACGTCCATA
>NW_026016744.1:20000-27500 GCF_020379485.1 Brassica napus | reverse complement strand
GTGTACTGATCCGTGTACTGATCCGTGAACTGATCCGTGTACTGAACTCATATCAGCATGCTGACCACATATATCAGCATGCTGGCCCTTCCCGTGGACTGTCCGTGTACTGATCCGTGTACTGATCCGTGTACTGAACTCATATCAGCATGCTGACCACACATATCAGCATGCTGGCCCTTCCCGTGGACTGATCCGTGTACTGATCCGTGTACTGATCCGTGTACGGATCCGTGTACTGAACTCATATCAGCATGCTGACCACACATATCAGCACGCTGGCCCTGTAAGACCCGAACCTGACCCTTAGGTCCCACTAGGTCCGTGCCTTACCTAAACCATGGTTCTAAGTTCCATCAGTTTTAAAGTTCCATATTCACTAAGTCATTTTCGAAATCTTGAGGTTCATTCAATCAATGCACGACCAGATAGACAAGAGAAAACATTCATTGTATAAATATAAACATGTGATCCATACAATCAGTCAGTTGCACAATAGGCTAAGTCATAAGTCATAATACAATACTATCCCATAACCCACACATCCATCCACAGCTAAGTCCTCACGGTTCCTTGGCCTTGCCACGGTCCTGGTCCGATCCTGAAACCACAACACACACACAACACAACAACATAAGTACATAACAAACCGATACCCTAGTAAGCTCATCTAACATTGCATGGTTTGGTTCCCTTAAACTAAGTTCTCTAAGCTAACCGATCAGTCAACAAAGCACTCGGCCATACTCAGGACATCAACTAAGACATCCCAAACAACCATTTAACACACGGCCAGACTGATCCAATGTGATCTAACCCATCAATCACACTGAACCACAAACGACCAAGGCTAAATCCCATTTCTGGCCATTTTTAATACATCTCCAAAAACTAAATAAAATTCATGACAATTACTGATAATTCCCAACTAAGAAGAATCCACAATCAGATTAGACAGAACCGGCCTCCTTCACCTAGAACTCGGCCAAATTCCACTAAACCGGCCATAACTGACCACCATCAAATCGGACTGATAAATCCAATTAGAAACCATGATAATTCATGATAAATCATCACTAAGAACAATCCATGGTCGGATCCCAATAATCCCTTCAGGAACTATGAGATCTCAACACACCAGCCCAACCAAGGCCATGGAGGGTTTCTGGGTACCGACCAAGACCATGGCTCAGTCAGAACGTGTCTGAATCATCCAACACATTCAGAACATAGAAGAGATGAAGTAGAATAGTAAGGGAAAAGGAAGAGATGGGTCTGGTCCAACCAATCCGACCACAGCCTACACGGAATTCCACCGCGGCCATGGTAGGATGGTTCGGTCCATCCCACTCACCTTGGGCGTGCGCTCAGGAGTGCTCAAGCCCTTCTCCAGATCCTTCTCCTTGCCTCTGGTTGCCATCACCAAATGCTCTCCTCTTCCCACAGACCAACTTCTGGTCGGAGTCCGATCACCACCACCCACAGTCTCGGTTTGGCCGGCCTTCTTCTCTCTTTCTCTCTTTCTTTCTGTCACGATTTTGGCAGAGTTTTCCCTAAGGAATTTGATGCCATTTTCGACACCCAAGTGTCTGTATTTATAGAGAAAGGTCGGCCAATAACTGCCTGGGCGGACAGTTGCAACCGGTTGGAAGGGAAAAGACACAAACTGCCCAATTCCCACCTTTTCGCCCATCAACCGTCCAACTGCTCCCTTTGGCGTGTGGGCTGTCTGGAAATAGGCCCAATGCCTCAATCTGCATCCCAAGTACATCCACCAAGACCCACGGACCCAATAAAGACCCATAGGCCCTTAGTGGTTCAGCCACCACCCAGCCGGACCCTTGACCGCCCATGGACCGGCAACACTGGCCCGGACCATAACACTCCACCCAGCTGAGTTGAGCTGAGTGCCAGCTTCCCCAGCTGAGGGAGCTAGTGATCCAGCTACTGGAGCTGACCCAAGCTAGTGTGAGCTACACTAAGCTTGTCCTAGCTGACTGAGCTGCTTCCCATCATCGTCCAGCTGCCTTAGAACTCATCCAGCTCTTATTTCCTTGTCTCCATCCGATTCTGGTCAAGTCTCAGCATACTGATGCACTTAACCATCCATTCCAGCCATGATACGCTTGTCTTTAGGTCTTACGACCTGACTAGCACGTCTCCCCGTACCATGGCTGTGCCCGAAGGCTCTATCTAGAATCAGGGACATGACAAGTCTCCCCCACTTGAGATGGATTCGTCCTCGAATCCAAGTCTAGACTTGTCTCCATCATAAACTGACCATACCACTCTGGATAGTCAGCTTTCATTCTCATCTCGGTTTCCCAAGTGACTTGTTCTTGCCCACTGCATTCCCACACGACTTTGACCATTTGAATGGTCTTGTTCCTCATTGCTTTTTCCATCCTGTCTACAATCCGAACCGGCCTTGTCTCCAAGGTGAGGTTCGTGCCTAGATCAGATGGAATTTCCGGTATCACAATGTCTTGATCTGAAAGACATTTTCTCAATTGAGACACATGGAATACATTATGAAATGCTTCCATCTCAGTTGGTAGGTTAAGCTTGTAAGCCACCGAACCAACTCTCTCAATGATCCGGAATGGACCCAAGTACCTTGGATCCAACTTCCCTCGGCCAGAAACCCTTTTCCGACCTCTGAAAGTAATCATCTTGAGGTAGACCATGTCGTCCACCTCAAACTCAACATGTTTCCTTCTCTTATCCGCATAAGACTTGTGACGGTCCTGTGCCTCCTTCATCTTGTCACGGATGAACTTAATCTTCTCCGTGGTCTCCTCCACTATCTCAGGTCCTATCATGCTGCGCTCCCCCACTTGGGTCCAGCATAATGGTGTCCTGCAGGGCCGTCCGTACAAAGCTTCGTAGGGCGACATCCCAATACTGGTATGGAAGCTGTTGTTGTAAGCAAACTCTACCAATGGCAAGTGTCTTTCCCAGGAATTTCCCCAGTCCAAGACACAAGCCCTTAACATGTCTTCCAACGTCTGGATGGTTCTTTCAGACTGACCATCCGTTTGGGGGTGATAGGCTGTGCTCATGTGCACTCTTGTTCCCAAGGCCTTTTGGAAAGCCTTCCAGAAATAAGAAGTGAACCGAGGGTCCCTATCCGACACAATACTGGCTGGTACACCATGCAGGCGTACCACCTGATCCATGTAAATCTGTACCAAGGGCTCCACACCATCAGTCTTCTTGATTGGTATGAACAGAGCTGACTTGGTCAGACGATCCACCACTACCCAAACCGAATCCTTTCTATTCCTGGTCATGGGAAAACCTGACACAAAGTCCATGGTGATGTGATCCCACTTCCATTCTGGAATAGGTAGATTCTGGAGTAATCCACTGGGTACTTGGTGCTCAGCCTTGACGAGTTGGCAAGTAGGACACTTAGCCACCCACTCGGCCACATCCGTCTTCATACGGATCCAATGATAGTACCTCTTGATATCCTTGTACATCTTGTTCAGTCCCGGGTGCACAGAGAACTTAGACTTATGAGACTGACTCATAATCTCTTCCTTTAGTTCCCTTACATTCGGAACACTGATCCTCCCATGGACCAAAATCGTACCATCACTCGCAACCTGGTACTCGGTTTTATCATTCAGAGCAACCTTCTGGAGGTTCTCATCCAAGCTTTGTGCTTGCCTGATCCTGGTAAGGAGATCAGCCTGGTTCACTGCTTCTAAACCCAACGGCTCGTCCTCGCTGGCCAGTGTGTTTAAATGCAATGTCCTAACCATCCCTTCCAGCACCTCTGCTTCCCTCTCGGCTGATACCTCAGCTCTCCTACGGCTTAAGGCATCGGCCACTAGGTTTGCTTTACCTGGATGGTAAGCAATATCCAGATCATAATCGGCCACGAACTCCATCCATCTCCTTTGCCTCAAATTCAACTCAGGTTGAGTGAATATATACTTGAGACTCTTGTGGTCGGTCAAAATCTGAACCTTGGCACCATACAAGTATGATCGCCATATCTTGAGGGCGAACACCACTGCGGCCATCTCAAGGTCGTGGGTTGGATAGTTCCCCTCATGCTTCCTCAACTGCCTAGAGGCATAAGCGATGACCTTCCCATGTTGGGTTAATACACATCCTAATCCGGTTATGGAGGCGTCTGTGTAAACCACATATGGTTGGTCTGCCTCTGGCAACACCAATACCGGTGCACTTGTCAACATGTGCTTAAGTGCAGAGAAACATTCCTCACATTTCTCAGACCATACAAACCTCACGTCTTTCCCAGTCAGTTGTGTCATAGGTTGAGCCAAGCTGGCAAACCCCTTGACAAACTTCCTGTAATAACCGGCCAGACCTAGAAAGCTCCTGACTTCAGTTGCACTCTTAGGTCTAGGCCATTCTTGTATGGCCTTAATCTTTTCCGGGTCCACGGAGACACCTTGGTCGGATACAATGTGACCCAGGAACCCAACACTTCTTTGCCAAAAACTGCACTTGCTCAATTTGGCATAGAGCTGTTGTTCCCTCAATCGTCCCAACACTGCTCTTAGATGTCTCTCATGATCCTCTTTGGTCTTGGAGTAGACCAAGATATCATCAATGAAGATGATTACAAACTCATCCAGGAAATCCCTGAATATGCTGTTCATCATCTTCATGAAAGCTGCTGGTGCATTGGTTAATCCAAATGGCATGACCACAAACTCATAGTGGCCATACCTGGTTCGGAAGGCTGTCTTCCTTACATCATTTGGTTCAATGGGAATCTGATGATACCCTGAAGCCAAATCGATTTTAGAAAACCATTTTGCACCCTTGAGCTGATCCAACAACTCATCTATCCGAGGCAATGGGTACTTGTTCTTCACAGTCACCCGGTTTAACCCTCGATAGTCAATACACAATCTGAAGCTACCATCCTTCTTCTTCACAAAGAGGACTGGTGCTCCCCAGGGTGACACACTAGGCCGTATGAAACCCTTATCCAGCAACTCTTCAAGTTGCTTCTTAAGCTCGGCCATCTCGGCAGGAGCCATTCTGTAGGGACTTTTGGATAATGGGGCCGTCCCTGGTTCGAGTTCTATTATGAATGGATCCAACCTATCAGGGGGAATGCCCTGTAGCGCCCTAAACACATCCTGGAACTCACCAACCAGCGGTATTCCCTCCGGGTCACCACCCCCTACGACCTCCTTAGTGGCGATTGTGGCCAGATAAGCCTCACAACCCTTCCTCAGCATCCTCTCAACATGGATAGCTGACACCACCAAGCATCCAGAGATCGGACGTATACCTTGGAACCTGATCGGAGCCCCACACCCACTCTCAAAAAGCACACGCCCCCGGTGACAGTCAAGAGTGGCCCGATACTTTCCAAGCCAGTCCATACCCAAGATCACCTCGTGATTCTTTAGGTGGACTACCACAAGATCCACAGGCATGACCCTGTCCTGGATCATTACTGGGACGTCCTGAATCACCCCTAGCGAATGCATCACTTGCCCACCGGCCGCATTCACTACCCCAGGACAATCCCCCGTTCCCAACTGGAACAACCCCTTTCCGAGCATCCCTGGACTCACAAAACTATGTGTAGCTCCAGTATCGAAAAGTACATGTGTTTCCACACCACCAATACTTAGGGTCCCTACACATGACCCAAACTAAGTATCTAACCGTCCTAGGTTCCATACCATGCAATTCTACTGAATTGGAAAGAATAAGATCAGACACATTACCAGTGATCGCGAGGAATGGTCCAGCCTTGTCCTCATCCTTGGACAGCTCATAGACGCGGGGTGCAGAGGTCTGACCGCGGTTCTGGTCTGGCTTGTTGCCCTCACCACGGCCCTTGCTCGACCCGGCTGCTAACTTGGGACAATCCTTACGGAGATGTCCCTTCTTTCCACAGTAGTGGCAAGTCCTGGTATCACCACCAGCTCCTTGCTCCTGTCTAGGACAGTCCCGAGCTGAGTGATCCATCTTACCACATCGAAGACAAGCTCCCATTGCTCTCCAACATTCACCTCCATGGTGTCGGCCACACTTGGGACACACAGGCCTACCACTTGAGGTTTTACCCTCTTCAGCCTGGTCCCTTTTCCTCTTCCGGTCACCACTCTGGCTTGAAGCCACCACCACACTTTTGACCTTCTGCTTATGCTCATCCGCAAGGTTGACCTCAAGCAAGGCCATCCTCTCAACCAGCTCAGACACAGTGGAGAAGGTACGGACTGAGCAATAGGTCCGGAGTTCAGCCCTAAGGCCTCTGATGAACCGGCGAACCTGAACTGCCTCGTCCTCCAACTCCTTACCCACATAGCGCCTGAGTCGGTTGAACTCTTCTTCGTACTCACGTACCGTCCTGCGTCCCTGAACCAAGTCCAGGAACTTAGCTTCCAAACGGTCCCATGCCTCAGCTGGGAAGTACTTGTGGTTGAACTCAACCTCAAAGTCCTCAAAGCGCTCTATGGTACCATTGGTGCGCTTGTCAAGAGCCAACCACCAGTTGTGGGCATCTCCCTCCAAGAAGTGAACCGCAATGTCCTTCTGGTAGTCCTCTGGGCAGCGGCTTGAGCTGAAGTTACGAGCCAACCTGCTCCTCCACTCATCCGCCTCAAGAGGGTCAACACTTCCAGCAAAGTGTTTAGTGCCCATACGAGTGATGTGCTCCAGCACCTTCAAGTAATCCACCTTCCTGGTCGCCCTAGCTGGGGGGTCAATCTCAATCACCTCAGCTTCCTGTTCCCCATGAACCGGAGCTGCTCCACCAGCTACCGGAGCTGCTGCTGCTCGGCCAGCCTGCTGGTTCCTTATAGGAATAGCAGTATGAGTCGGTATGTCCTGACCCAAAGGTGTAAACGCCTGAGTCAAAGCCAACATTTGAGTACTCATAGCTCTCATGACCTCCAGAACCTCATGCATGGATGGTTCCGCAGCCTGGTTCACCGGACCAGCTGCCCTGCCGTCCGCAGCCCCATTACGGTCACCAAGACGGCCAGTCTGTGAAGATTCGCCTTCACCTTCCAGCCCATCCTGTTGCTGCCGTCCATTCCCATCAGCTCCATTAGCTCCATCAGCTCGTTCTGGCTCATGTTCCAGCTGGAACTCAGCTCCATCCACACGAACCTCAGTAGGGTTGAGCTGAACCGAAGGCAATCCAGTCCCAACATTAACCCCATCCGCTTGGATTGGCAATGTTGCGGCCAGATTCACATCATCTGCACCCACTGGACCGGATGCCCCAGCTCCATCCTTACCCTTCCGAGATCTGGACTTGCTTTTTCCACCCTTGGGATTCAACACATGTAAACAATCATGTCAGCTCACATGATATAACAAAATAAATCACAACAATCCCTAAGGCTAAGCAAAACGACCAGACCTTACCATGAGAACCAGCCGGATGTGTGGTGACTAACCCAAACCCAAACAAATCCTAGAATCAACTCCGCTCTGATACCAACTTGTAAGACCCGAACCTGACCCTTAGGTCCCACTAGGTCCGTG